>NC_037669.1:67548816-67724987 GCF_003255815.1 Theropithecus gelada
AAAAAAAAAAAAAAAAAAAAAAAAAAAAACAGCAATGTGTTCTCTCACAGTTCTGGAGGTAGAAGCATGAAGCCAGGTATTGACAGGAGCATGCTCCCAGGAAAGGCCAGAGGAAGGATACTTCCTTGACTCGTCCTAGCATTTGGGGTTGCCAGAAGTCCTTGGGGCTCCCTGGGTTGTAGCTGCCCTGCTTTGATCCCTGCATCTGTCTTCACATGGCCTTATCTTCTGTATATTCCTCTCCTCTTCTTATAAGGACACCAGTTGTTGTATTTAGGTCCCATCTTAAATCAGTATAACCTTTTGTTAACTAATTATATCTGCAAAGAGGCTATTTTCAAATAAGATCACATTTTGAGGTTCCCAGTGAATACAAATTTTGGGGGGATGCTATTCAGACTGCTATAGCAGATTCAGTTTCAAACCAGAGAATTTGGTGAGCTCTGATTTCTTTAATTCCTCCTACCACTTGCTGATACCCAAGTCTAATGTTTTCTTGCATGCTGGCTACATGGAAGAAATGGAAGCTATGAATTACAATCATGGCCTGATCTTTTAATGCATTATATAACCCCACTCTCCTTCAAAGCTGATCCACTCAGATCCCAGAATTGACCAGATTGGTATGATTCAGTGGTAAAGAGAAGAGGCTGTAGTGGAATGGCCAAGACTGAAACCCTGGTTTGGGCTGGGCACAGTGGCTCACACCTGTAATCCCAGCACTTTGGGAGGCCGAGGCAGGTGGATCACCTGAGGTCAGGAGTTCAAGACCAGCCTGGCAACATGGTGAAACCCCATCTCTACTAAAAATACAAAAATTAGCCAGGCATGGTGACAGGTACCTGTAATCCCAGCTACTTATGAGGCTGAGGCAGGAGAATCTCTTGAACCCAGGAGGCAGAGGTTGCAGTAAGCCAAGATCATACCATTGCACTCCAGCCTGGGCAACAAGAGCGAAACTCTGTCTCAAGAAAACAAAACAAAATACAACAACAAAAAACCCTGGTTTGACCTTTTTATTGTCTGGGTGACACTCCTTGTGTCTTGGCTTTCTCATCCATAAAATGTACTTGATGAAAAATGTACTATTTCATCTGGCTGTAGTAGTAAAAGTTAAATGAGAAAATGGATCTAAGTTCTTACTCGGTGCCTGGTACAACATAAGCACTAAGTCAATGTTGTTATTAATTTGTGTCTTCCTGAGGGAAGTGGGTATGGGAAAGGAGGCTTAAACATGATTCCCCCTCAGAAAGGCCTGATGGAGTTTTAATAAAAAACTTGTGGCTTTTTTCTCCCTGCAGTCTTTATGGCCCTCCTCCCTCCTACCCTAGTCCACGGGATGCCAGGCTGGAATAGAAAACCTAAGAGGAGACCTCATGGTATATGCGCTCTCCTTAACAATCAAGGCTTTGTTACTAGGCCAAGCTTAAGGCTCCTGGCTCTGTTTTCCCATAGGGCGAATCCTCTCCCAGAGGCTCTCTGAGCCCACGTGCAAAGACATTTCAGAGGCCCATCCCATCCATTTACCAGGCACGCCCACATGGGCCTGGGGCCCTAGCTGAGGTCACTGCTATGCCTAGGAACAGCTGAACAGGCAGCTCAGTTATCTCTTGGGCTGGAGACAGCCTGGCTGGGGCACCTGAGGCTGGAGCAGATCCCCGAGGTTGTAAATCAGGGCATGCCAAGATCATCCTAGGAAGAGGATTTGGGCTTCTTTCTGTCTGAAGGCTCCGGTGCCCTGGCTTCATCGAGGGGATGGCAAATAAAACTGGCTTCTCCAGAGTGACACAGGGCTGGCCGGGGGCCAAATTGCTATTGATTTTTCTTGCTAGGGTCTGAAGCTGAGATAGGAGATGGCTTTTTGCTTCAGCTGTGTGGACCAGCTCAGGAGGAGGCGGGGGGTTGAGGGGCAGGTGAGGGGTGAGAGGCTCCTTTGCAGGAGCCTGGGCCCCTGGCTGAAGTCACTGGAGGAGAGGGCACATGTCAGGAGCAGAATAATGACTCTGCAGTCATCATGTGTCATGTGCAATGGAGGATGACCGTGATGGCCCTGCTGCACTCCAGCCAAGGGTCCAGTGGGCTTTTTGTTTTTTTTGTAGTTTGCTGAATTATCTTTTAGTGTCTGACTTCACAGTAGGAAAGGGTTTGATACCTCCGACTGCTTTTCCTCTTCTGCCAGGATGATGGGAGCTAAGCAGAGCAGAACCACAAGCTCCGTGTTCAGGCTGGCCGCTGTGGCAAGAGTGCAAATGGGGGCTTGTGAAAGCGGTATCTAAGTATTTAAACATTATCCATCCCACTACAAAAATGCTATGTAAAATAAGTTCTACCCTCCAACTTTGACAAATGTATCTTCCTAATGCCCTGCAACACCAGGAGGGACTTTAGATTTCTCGGGCTCCTTGGTCCTCCACACCCAAATGTGATCTTGCGGGGAGAACAGCCCCTGACTCCACCCACTCCCCTTCTGTTCCACTGCTGGTTCCATTTTGCATTGTGAAGAACGTCCCTCACTCATGCGTGCTCTCTCTCTCTCTCTCTCTCTCTCTTGCTTGTGGACACTCCAGCCTGCATATCCATGTTTCATCCCCACTGTCCTTCAAACAGCTGCCCCTAAGTCAACTCTCAGACTTGGGTGCACATGCTGGTGGGCAGGTTTGGACTTCCAGCAAAGAAAGAAGGGAAGAGGCCCACACACATTCTGGAAACAGGATTAGAGCTACTTGGGCAGAGAAGTAAGGATTCCAGGCACCCAGACCAGGACTTAGAAGCAGGAGGGCATGGGGCTTAGATGGGTACATCTCTTTGGTCCCATGGATTCCTTAAACATCTGCCCCTTTGAGGAGGTACAAAGCCAGACGGGATCCTTTGAAGTGGGAGGCCAGGGCAAGACCATTGCTGCCTGATTCAAAAGGCTGTTCTGTCCATGATCACAACACCATGAGACTCCAATCTTGTTCCATGATCACAACACCATGGGCACCGTGAGATTCCAATCCTGTACCAGTATGGAGACTGTGCTTCATGGTAGAGGGCATCATTTCTGAAGTCTTGGGGAGATGCATCTTTGACTTCTCTTCCTTCCAAAGAACAGTTCCCTGGGATAGCAGGGACTGCCTTGGAATTAGGAAAATGAGAGGAGATAACAGCAACTGCAGGGTCCAAAGCACCCCAGCCCTGACCCATGCCTTCTTTTTGGCCTTCCCTAGATCAAGGTTCCCTCTGAAGGCAGTTCTCCGCTCCACAACCCATGTGTTTTCTGTTGTTTCCTAATCCTCAGCTTGGCAGGCCCCCGAGTGCTGCATCCATATTTTTGTCTGCTCTTTTGTCTGATGAGTTTCTCCCTACATGCCTGAGCTGGCAGCAGCAAGCCTGCAAAATGAAGCTCCTGCCCCTTCACAAAAAGATTCATCATGTTCTTCTTTGAAAAAGCCTTTGCAGCCTTCATTTTTCTCCCTCTTGCCCGCCATCTCCCTCTTCTTTTGGTTCTATTATATATATATTTTTAGCAGCCTTGGTGTTCCCTGCATTTTTTTTTTACCACAAAGTTGACTGTTATGTAACAGTCTCATGGACCTGCCTCCCAGAATCTGAAGTGTCTGTTGCTATAACTACAACGCTCATAAATTCAGCCTCCCTTAAAATTATGCATTTTCCAAACTCCCCAAGTAGAGACTCAGAAGGGTTGGGTTAGCTGGATTTTTAACCATAAAATTCATGTCTAGACCCCCAAATCTGTACTGTATATTTTTAAAACATTTATAAAGGGACCTGGGTTTCTTTTCATTTCTGCAGACAGTTTAAAGGATAAGTTTTATTTCTGCATCTGGAATCACAGACTTTCTCAACTCTCCAGGAAAGAGGTTTTTGCCATACTACCAGATCCTACTGAATCATACTACCAGAAACCCACTGAATAGCAGGGAAGGAGAGGAAAGGTGTGACTTGGAACTAGCCGGCGGTTTTTGTGCCCAGTCTGTTTTTCCTGCAATGCCTTGGGTTTCTGATTTGAGCTCCGTTTCTGGAACTCTGTGTAGGAACCAGGTCATGTATGAGAGGAGCTTAAGGGGACCTTGGCAACTGGTAATAAGTGAAGGCAAGCCTGTTCTAAAAGAAATAAGATTGCTGCTACTTCAGGAACCAGGAATCCAATCACTACCCTCCATTCCTGCTGCCACGGTCCGGATCTAAGACGCTGGCTTCTCCTCCCGGGCATGCCTCGGTGGCTTCTGTGAGACATCTGTGCCTTTCCCAGTAATATCCATTATCCTCCTCTTTCATAGGGAACCTCAATTTTGTTGGGGATGGCAATGTACCAAGCTAAAAACTACCTTCCCAGCCTCTCTCAGAGATGAGGGTATGTATTCATTATTCATTGCTGCATAGAAAATTACCACAAACCTGGCTGCTTTAAATAACATACATGGGGCCAGGAGCAGTGGCTCACACCTGTAATCCCAGCATTTTGGGAGGCCAAAGTAGGCGGATCACTTGAGGTCAGGAGTTCGAGACCAGCCTGGCCAACATGGCAAAACCCCATCTCTACTAAAAATACAAAATTAGGCAGGTGTGGTGGTGCATGCCTGTAATCCCAGCTACTCAGGAGGCTGAAGCAGGAGAATCACTTGAACCCGGGAGGCGGAGGTTGCGGTGACCTGAGATTGTACCGCTGCATTCCAGCCTGGAAGACAGAAGGAAACTCTGTCTCAAAAAAATCCAAAGAACCAAAAAACATACATGGCCAGACATGGTGGCTCATGCCTGTAATCCCAGCACTTTGGGAGGATCGTTTGAGGCCAGAAGTTTAAGACCAGTCTGGGTAACAAAACAAGACTCTGTCTCTACAAAAAAATGTAAATATATTTAAACACACACGCACACATTCTTATTATCTTACAGTTTCCATGGGTCAGGAATCTGGGCACAGTTCAGCCACGTCCCCTGCTTCCGGGTCTTTCACCAGGTTGCAAGCAAGATGCCAGCCATAGCTGGGGGCTCAGCGGGAGGTTTGATTGAGAAAGGATCTGCACCCAGGCTCACATGGTTGTTGGTGGAATTTGGTTCCTGGGAGGGCTGTTTGATTGAGAGTCTCAGTCCTCACTGGTTGTTGGCTGGAAGCTACCTCCATTTCTGGCCATGCGGGCCCTTCCAACATGGCAGCTATCTTCATCCGAGTGTGCAAGCCGAGAAGGCAAGAGAGAGAGTCTGCTAGCAAGATGGAGGTTATAATCTCTTGTAACCTAATCATGAAAGTGACAACTCATCACCTTTGCTGTGTTCTGTTGGTTAGAAGCAAGTTGTTTCTAACCACCATATCATGCTGCTGTTGTTTGAGCTCCTGGGCTCAGCCATGCTTGAAGTCCTTCAATCCCTGGACTTTTCAGTTACAGGAAACAAGAACCCTTTTCCCCCTTTTTTTAGCTGGAGTCCACGTGAGCTGAGTTTTCCATCACTTGCAACACAAAGAGAATATTCTAATACAGTAGGCTTCTATAAATATTTGATGAGTGGATTTAAAGGAAGTGCTGAAGAATTGATAAGCAATTTTAGAACTCTGAAGGCTCAAGAGCCTAGAAATAACACCCAAGGGTTGGCAAACTTTTTCTGTAAGCAGCTAGCTAGTAAATATTTAAGACTTTGCAGACCACACAGTCTCTGTTGCAACCAATCAACTCTGTGTTGTAGTGTGAAAGCAGCCCTTGACATTACAGAACTGAGAGTGGCTGTGTTCCAATAAAACTTTATTTACAAAATCAGATAGCAGGTGGGATTATCCCACAGGCTGTAGTTTGCTGACCTCTGCCATAAGCTACTGACAAGTGTGAGAAGGATTGTTAAGTATTTCATATTGAAAAAACAATCTGAGCAGACTGGTGAACTTGGGGGATGCTACTGCAAGGTTAGGTGAGGTTTCTTCTCAATGTCTTCATATCTGTCAGTCCTCTTCCCTTTTCCCAGTCCTCTCAGTGCCTGAAAGACTTTGGTAAAAGGGAGGACATCCAGGTCCTTGGTGGCTTCACATTCATCCCACCCTCCTACCCTGGGTTGGCCACAGTTGTCGTCATCCCCAGCCTTACTTTGTTCTCTTCCCTTCCTCTCATCCTCAACTTTTTTCTTCCTTTCTTCTTCTCTTCATTCATGAACATTTGATTCCTTCCTCCTTTTGCCCCTTCTTCCATCCAGATAGCAAGGAGGGTGTTCAGAAAGAGGAGAGAGAGGAAGCTAAAGAGAAAAGTAAATGAAACAGCCTCCTTCCCAGGACCTCCATCCCGAGTCTTGCAGTGGGAGTGAAGAAGCGTCTGAGCTGTCCTTCAGGGACGAGCAAGGGAAAGGACCCCCCCATGCTGGGGAGAATCACATGGTGAAATGGGCATTCCTGTGGGAGTGGGGCCTTTCTCCTAGAATGTAAGCTCCAGGAGGGCAGGGACCATGTCCCCAGTCCATCCCTAAAGTCTGCTGCAGTGCCTGCACTCACATCTACAGCAGAGTTGCTGAATGAGTCAGTGGGCAGAGCTCTTGCAGCTGGTGTTCTGAGTGATTTCTCAAATGAAGGCTCACTTTATTTTCAGGCTGCTAAAGACTCTGCTTCCTTAGCTTAGCTCCAGGCCAGCTGCAAAGACTCCCTAAGCTGGAGGCAGGAGGGGTGATTCTGTCCTGTGTAATCTTTTTAAGTGACTTCTTTGGGAAAGGCTTTGCATGCATTAAACACTGGGTTGGCAGAGTCTTAGACATCTTTCAGAGGCCGTGTCAGGCAGCCACTACCAATAGGGACCACGCGAGGCTGGGTGAAAGATGGATGAGGGATTATCTCCTCTCTGTGGAGCCAAGGAGGGGCAGAGCCGAGGGCTGCTACAGCACAGTCCTCGGAGTGACCAGGCCCCTCATGGTTTCCAGAAAACACGGAGTGTTCCTCCTTCTCCCTCAGGCACAGTGTGGCCTTGCAATCAGGAACACAGGTTTGAGACCTAAATGCCTCAGCAACAACACTACCACCTTCTCTTATTAGCTGTGTGACCCTGAGCAGGTTCTGTTCCCTCTTTGTGCCTCTGTCCTCTTCTTTATGAGTTGAAACACTGACGGTGCTGCAGACTTAACATTTTCATATGGGGTTCTGTTGTGAAGTCAGCTGGAAGTCCAAAGTACCCTTGAAAAATGCTTTAAATCACCCTTACCTTTGGTCTATGAGGTTTGTGTGTGTGTGTGTGTGTGTGTGTGTGTGTGTGTTTGTGAGGCTGAGTCTTGCTCTGTTGCCCAGGCTGGAGTGCAGTGGTGCAATCTGGGCTCACTGCAAGCTCCGCCTCCCGGGTTCATGCCATTCTCCTGCCTCAGCCTCCTGAGTAGCTGGGACTACAGATGCCTGCCAACACCATATAATTTTTTGTATTTTTAGTAGAGATGGGGTTTCACTGTGTTAGCCAAGACGGTCTCGATCTCCCGACCTCGTGATCCACCCTCCTCGGCCTCCCAAAGTGCTGGACTTACAGGCGTGAGCCACCGTGCCCGGCCCAGTCTATGAGATTTTATGTTATCTACAGCTCTTAGAGAAATTTCCAGGCCCACTAAAGGACCCAATGGGAAGTCTCTGTGCAAGTGTCTGGGAAGTCAAATCATTCAGTCTTGCAGACAATTACCAACCCCTGGCAGTGGCTGGTGGTGGAGTGAGGACTTCTCAGGTGTTCTTCTTGCTTGAAGGCTTTTCTCCATGCCGGTTTCATAGCTTCTATAATCGTCATACATGTGAATAATTGTTTTGTTTGGAATTGGAAAGATCAAAGAAAGAGTGGTGTTGCATGGGCGGGGAGTGGAGTGGGAGTTAGAAAACTTGAAAAGCCTCAGAAAGTTGTCCCATAGATTAAATGAGATACTGCATAGTCCATGTGTAGGGCAGTGGTTGGCTGAAAGTAAGTGCTCGATAAAGGATAGGTTTGGGTCTAACATTATTATTGTTATTATGTCTTTGGAACCTCAATTCTGCCTGGCCTGTAATTATTTAGAGAACGTAGTGGATGCTGTCAGCCCATCACCTGCACTCCACCCTTAGGTCCCTTTGCCGTTTTCAGAAAGGCTGGCTCTCACTCCTGCTAGCCTGCACCTGAGTCTCTGTCGAGGGGGCTGTCCTCAGGCCACTGGAGCCAGTGGAGAGCAGAAGTGCCTGGGAATTTATGGTCTACCCAGCTCCCTCGCCCTGATCTTCCCAGTGGGGCCAGCTCTGAGGCTCAAGCCACACTGTCCCCAGCACTCCCCTGCAGGATGGAGGCAAAGGTACCCTCTGTTTGCCTCCTTGTTCCCCAGTTCCATCACCCCACTTCCTAATAAGTCACTTTCACATGAACCCTCATTTCCCACTCTGCTTCTGGGAATGTGGTCTAAGAAAGAGAGGTGCTGGGATTTTCCATATTGTGCGGATGGAAACCAGTGTGGGGAATAGAGTGGGGAGGAGAATAGAGAAAAGGAAACACTGGGAAAGAAAGGGACAGGGGGAATCAGAAAATGGGGTGGAGGTGACTTCAGGCATTATAGAAAGCACACCAACCCAGACTTGACAAATGGAGAAACTGAGAACCGAGGAAAAGGGGCTTGCCTGAGGGCAAATGACATTGCTAGACACAGAACTTGGCTGGTACCTGGCTCACGAAGGTGCCTGGTATGTATATGTAGAATGAGAGAATTGAATGGGTAAGTGGCCAGGACTGCAGTCCTGTCCCCTGAGCCAACGGGCTCAACTGAGGCTTTGGAGAACATTTTGCCCTGCAACATCTGCCCCCCAGGTGCCTGAGCCTCCTGGCAGATTAGTCTCTGGGTATCTGCTCCCCGCACACCTGGAGGCCTCTGGTTCTGGGGTGCCCTGGCCAAGGTCCCAGGGTGGGCACATCTATATGACCTTGTCATTGGCCCAAACACGTGGGGAGGTTCTCTCTTTTTCCTCCCTTCCTTTGCCACAAAGGCATTTTCAGTATCATCAGAGATCATCTGTCCTGAGCTCCTCAAAGTTTGATCTGCACCCAAACCTCCCAGTTGTTCAAGTGCAGATTCTGATCCAGTGGGTCTGGGTGGGCCTGAGAATCTGTATTTTGAGCAAGCGCCCAGGTGAAGCAGGTGCTACTCATCTATGAACCACACTTTGCAAGGTTCTAGGAATGTGGCTTTGTTTGCATTGCCCCCTGGTCTCCTTACCCACCCTTTAAGGCTCAGCTCCAATGTCACTTCCAATTCCCTCTTGAGTCTTCCTCATTTTTTTTAACAGGAAGAAATCTTTTGCCATGTCACTTTTTCTGTGCCTCTTAGAACATTTAAAATATGCTCCTTATGGCATGATTATTTATGTCCTGGACTGTGAGCTCCTTAACGGACTTTGATTTCATTTTGTAACCTTGTGGCACCTCTTTTGCTCTCTGGTACATTGCAGCAAATGGTCACTTGCCGGTGCCAGGCACTGGGCTCAGTCCCTAGTGAGCATTATCTGGATAATCCTCAAATAGTCTTGTGAGGTAGGTATGAGTATCCTGGGGCTCAGAGAGGTGAGGTGAATTGCCTGAGGCCACATAGCTAGTAAGTAGCCAAACCCGTTAAATCCATCTGTCAAGCCGGGCACAGTGGCACACACCTGTAGTCCCAGCTACTTGGGAGGTTGAGGCGGGAGGATCCCTTGAGCTTAGGAGTTTGAGTCCTGTTTGGGCAACATAGCAAGACCCTGTTTCTAGAAAAATCATTTTAAAATATTACAAAATCCAGTGATCAAAGCCCAAGCTCTTATGCATTTTGTATTTGTTGAAGGAGTGGAGAAGTAAACGAATAAATGAATGGATGAATGAATGCGTATTTCAGATGAAAAAATTGATTCTGTATAAAATGCTCCACTTGAAAGCTCGGGAATGCACAGATTTTAATTTGAGATGGGACTGATTCTCCCCGAATCCCTCTCTCCTTTCAGTCCCAAAATTTCCATGAAATTCTTATTCATAATTGAGACCCCACCCACAAAGAACAGGAAACTGACATATTCAGCCACAGCCATTACACTTCTGAACACCCTCGGGTTTAGTCCCCAACATCTCATCTGTCACCAGATAGGATCTCCCTCCCCCAGAGTATGAAGGGAGAGCTCCCTGCCTCCTGGGGGTGGAGTGGGGGTGGGTGCTGGAAGGCAAAGCTGCCTTTTAGAAAAGCGCAGCGCTGATGTGGAACCAGGCAGCTGTTGGCCTTTATTTCACTGGAGCAGCTTACCTCAGATCATCTCCTCAATCACAGGCCCTTAAACAGCTTCTGACAATCAATTCATATCCCTGCTGCTGCTGCTGCTACTGCTGGGAGGTGGAGGAAAAGAATTACCGTATTTGCCTGTGTATAAGCAGCAGCTTTCTGGTGGCCAGTGACTCCCTGGTGTGAGCCAAACTGCTGCCCCTGTGGGAGGATAGCACAGGCAAAGTAGCTGACATTGATGGAGCCCCTGACATGGGTCAGGGGTCCATGTAAGTCCTTTCAGGGCCTCATCTTGAATTTTCCCCACATTCCTGCCACTCTCCCTCTCTCTGATCGGCACACTCCAGCCCACTGGGCTTTCTCTGTACCTAAAATAGACCAAGTTCCTTCATGCCCCAGGGCTTCTGTACTTGCTGCTTCTGTTGGCTGAATACTCTTCCCCAGATCTTTGCCTGCCAGGCTTCTCCCCTCCAACTGGGTATCAGATCCCAGGTTACCTCCACAGACAGCCCCTCCCTGGCCACTTTGTCATGGGCAGCCTTCTCCTTCCTGCACCATTGTCCTGTTTTATTTTCTTCCGAATGCTTATCACTATTTGGAAACCTGACTGTGTGTGGGTGCATGTGTGTGTTGGTCTATATTTCCCCTTAGAATATAAACTCCATGAGTGCAGGGGCCTGTCTCGTTTACATCATCAGCTCCTACTACCATGCCTGGCAAATAGTAGGTGCTGCATGTGGCTTGCTGAGTGAATTAAGGCAGAACCCCGTAAGGATCTCCATTGTGAAGGTAGGAAAGTTCAGAGAAGTTAAGTGACTTACCCAAAATTACACAGCAGATAGGCCAACCCAGATGTGTTTGATTGCAGAGAGAGAGGAGGTATGTAGTCAGATTCCCTCCCTGTCTGGGAAGGAAGGAATTGTGCCCGGGGTACCTAAGCATGAGTCCTTGTTTTCCTTCTTATCCCATTTTCTCATCTGGTCCTGAAAGAACAGGTGACATAGTGGCTCACGTTTAATGGCTTTCTATGTATTATCCTGTTTAGTGCCCTGAGATCTTTTTATCCCCATTTTATGCATAAGCAACTGAGCCAAGGAGGCAGGTCACCTGCTGAACCACATCAAATGTCAGCTTGTTAGTGGCCAAGAGCAGGGCTTGCCACCCCCTCCTTGGTTTTCCATTTCTAGGATTGTCTTTGTGGACCGAGCGCTGTGGGGAAACCAGATCATTCTTCTTAGGCCCAGCTTGCTGCTAATGACGAGTGGTGGAGCAGGTGCTGTGCCCCAAAATAGGGGGCATGGAAATGGGGGGGTGAACAGAGTGGCTAGGGAGCCTGGGCTTAGATGGCAGGTCTGCTGCTCACAAGCTGTGTGAGTCTTCACTCTGAGCTGCATTTTCTGCACAGCCTCACCTCACAGGGTGGTGGTGAGGACTGAGTGAGATCAAGCATGGAAAGGTCAACAAGTGCCCGGCACATGGAAAGCACTCAGCAAATGGGAGGTGTGCTCAGTTATCGGGCGCACTGAAGCTGATTGCTGGAGCCCTGGAATCACAGCGTGGCAGGCTGGCTTCCTTGACTTCTTTGCTGTGCCCCAGACTTCCCGGCCTCCTACTCATCCTCCAGGAATCCTCCTTCAGGGAGCTCCTGGGACCTGGGATTAAGTGCCCCTTTCTGCTTCCAGGCTGAGCTTCTCTGTTGGAGACATTTAACAACATCTATCTGTCTTTTTTGTCTTCACCTTCCCCGCTCAATCTATGCCTCCAAGCCAGTACCTGACACATACATAGTAGGCCCTCCATAAATATGTGGGTAAAGAATATCAGAAAAAGGGAGCAGCTTGGGCAAGGGCAGAGAAGCATGAGGAAGCATGTGTATTTGGAAAAGCAAGCCATTTGGGTGGGAGGCGGGTGGGAAGGTGAGGCTGAAAAGGCATTTGGGACCAGCTCACAGGGGCAGCTGGAGACCTGCGAAGGAGTCAGGACCTGATGCAGGGGCGAATGATGAGGAGGCCGGTGAGTGGTGCAGATCAGAGTTTAAGAAGGCTGTGTGAAGGAGGACCGTGGGGGTTGAGGGATGGAGGGGAACGAAGGAGAGTAGATAGGAAACTGTTGCCAGCCAGGGTGATACTCAAAATATTTAACTACTGGCACCAGATCAATGAGACAACTCATAGGTCATGAGCATCAGCCAATCAGAAGGGGCTGGGTCAGGGTCTTGGAGGCCCCTGCTGCACTCAGCATTAACCCTTCAGTGCCTAGTCTGTGGCGATCTGTGGGATTGAAAAGAGGGCCTGAGTGGCCTGGGTGGGGGAAGCCAGGGACTCAGGCCAGTGGATATTTACCAATAGGTAACGGAAATAGTGCAGTACTTTAACAACAATGGTGGCCATATCAGTGCACATATGCTGATGGTCAGCCCTGACTGGTGCCTTGGTCATGGAAAGGAAGAAGCAGATATCTGTGAGATAGTTCAGAAAACATTGACAGGAGAGCGTGGTGACTGCTTTGATTCCCATATTGTTATAAGAAACCTGCTTTGTTCAGAGCTCTCTAGGGTGGGTGGAAGGGGTGATGTCACCCTTTGACCATGTTGGTTGTTTACTTCTGTCTGCTGAAATCCATGCGTCCTTTTCCTTTTTCTGGTACCAGTACCTCAGTCCTCTTTGGAGAGAAATTCTCCTCCTGCTTTTTTTTTTTTTTTTTTTTGGCTCATCACTGCAGCCTTGACCTTCCCAGGCTCATTTTCCCAGCTAATTTTTCTATTTTTTGTAGAGACAAGGTTTTGCTATGTTGCCCGGGCTGGTCTCGAACTCCTGGCCACTCAAGCTATCCTCCCACCTTGGCCTCCCAAAGTGCTGGGATAGTAGGCATGAGCCACCGCACCTGGCCATTCTCCTGTTTTTAGTCCATCTGGCCCCAGGGTACAGTGTCACTCAAGTCTGGCCCATCAGCATTTCCATCCACTGGACAGAGCAACTGGTTCAGCAAGGGGTCTGTGATCCGGGTTGGCTTAGTGAGAGTCAACCCTAGGAATGTGATTGGAACTTCTGGCAGAAAGAAGCCAACTTTCTACTGGGACTGCTAAACTGGAAGATCTAAACCTGGAGGTATTACCTGAAAATGAAAGTAACACAGATCAAAAAAGGGCTGAGCATCAGAATTCCCGACAAAAGAACTTAAGCCCCTGGATCCAGCAATGCCTGATGCCTACCCTCGACTTTTAAGTTACTTAAGCCAATAAATTTGCTCTTTTTCTGGGAGCCAGTTTGAGTTGGGTCTTCTAATACTTACCAGTCCAGTACTCTCCCTTGTGAATTACGAATTGAGACATAAAGACGGAAGCCTATTTATATTGGCTTAAACTAAGAGACCACAGAATACCAGGTTGAATGGCCATGTGCTCTCCTGAGCACAAATACCAGAGACACAGAGAGAGGTTGCAGAGAGGAACAAAAGTGAGAGAGAGATGGAACAGATAAAAAGATAGAGGGGAAGACGAGAGACCATGTGGCTTCAGAAAAAATAGGAAAGGCCTTTTCTCTACCCCTGGGATCTTCGTGGTCTCTGCTTCTGAACCCGCAGGGAGGCTGGCTACATTTTCTGCCCTCAGTTCTTCCCCCAGCTCTCATATCTTCCCCAAAATTGGCCTCCTGGACTTGAATTCATTTGAGTGGATTTCTTGCCTCCAAATAATTCACAATCAACACAGCAGCTGATTGGATAGGAGAAACAGGGAAAAGAAATATACCAAGGATTACATCAGAGATTATATCATGGGGAGAGGAGAGGGAGGAGCACAAGGTTGCGGGTGGGGGTGACCCAGAATTAAAGCCTGTTAAGGCCTTTTTATGTGCCTAAAGCCAAGCCTGCTACAAATACTGCAAATTCCTCTCTCCTGGAAACCAAAAGTCCATGCAGCTCAAACAACCGGAATCCCACGATCCTGCCCTGCATGGATGCTCAGAAGGTTGTTGGTCGGCACATGGCTGTATTTGTGCTGATCTGACCCTGGGGATTAAAGGTTTCACTTGTTCGTGCCCTCAGTCAGCGTGCTGGAAGGTCACCATCCTCCTTTTGATGGCACCCCCTGCCTCCTCATTTCCATCTGCACCTGTCAATCTCACCACACTCAGCAGCGTCTTCCTGGCCTCAGTCTCTCATTCTTCCATCACTGGATAAAGACCTAGTCACAGCCTCTGCTGCAGCCTTGCACATGTGCCCTGGGCACCACTGTTCCCACAACCAGGGATGGTGTCCTTGTAGGTGCCTGTCACTATCGGCCAGGGAGCTTGCTTTGGCCAGGAGCATGCTTGGGGGAGTAGGGTGGGCAGGCCAGAATGTTCGGGCATTGATGCCCCCAGGAGAAGTCGGACCAACACCAGACAGGGGTCTGTGGACAAATACACCAGTTTCTTCATTCCTTAGGTGGGGCACTTCTGACTCCTGTTCTAGATTATCTCAAGGTGTAGGGGAGCCCAGCCTAATTAAACTGATACATCCCTGCGTCCAGTCACTGTCATTTCTCACCTGGCTTCCTGTCTGGCTGCCCTCTAGTCCATTCTATAGCTGAGGGAGTTTTCTTTCTTTCTTTTTTTTTTTTTTTTTTGAGACAGTCTCGCTCTGTTGCCCAGGCTGGAGTGCAGTGGCACGATCTTGGCTCACTGCAAGCTCTGCCTCCCAGGTTCATGCCATTCTCCTGCCTCAGCCTCCCGAGTAGCTGGGACTACAGGCACCCACCATCACGCCCAGCTAATTTTTTTGTACTTTTTTAGTAGAGATGGGGTTTCACCGCGTTAGCCAGGATGGTCTCCATCTCCTGACCTCGTGATCTACCCGCCTCGGCCTCCCAAAGTGCTGGGCTTACAGACATGAGCCATCGCGCCCAGCCAGGAGTTTTCTAAAATGCAAAATTGGCTGGGCGTGGTGGTTCATGCCTGTAATTCCAGTACTTTGGGAGGCCGAAGCGGGTGCATCACTTGAGCCAGGAGTTCGAGACCAACCTGGGCAACATAGGGAGACCCCATCTCTACTAAAAATACAAAGAAATTAGCTGGGTGTGGTGGCATGCACCTGTAGTCCCAACTACTTGGGAGGCTGAAGCACAAGAATCGCTTGAACCCGGGAGGCAGAGGTTGCAGTAAGCCAAGATCACACCACTGCACTCTAGCCTGGGTGACAGAGCAAGGCTCCATCTCAAAAATAAATAAGTAAATTAATTTAAAAATAATAAAATAAAATGCAAAATTAATCCTTTCCCTCCTCTGCTCCCTATTGCTTTTAGACAGTGTTCGAACCCCTTACATGGATGACAAAACCCCTTGCAGGGTTATCCGGCCAGCTGTCTCCTCCATCCCCCGCTCCCTTCTCTCACTCACAACTCCAGCCATATGCAATCATCGGAAATTGTCCTGGGTGCAATGCAATGCTTGACTTCAACCCAGGCCACTGCCTGTGTTGCTCCCATCTCCTGTAATCTTCTCCTGCTTTCTCCTTTCCCAGTACCTTGGCCCAACCCATGCTGACTTCTGTCTTCAGGTCTCTTTCCTCTAGAAAGCCTTCCTCTGACCTCAGGCAGGGTTAGAGTCCATCTCTCCTTGCAGCCACAGAACTTTACTCTTGCCCCCCTCACCCTGGGACAGAGCTGTTTCCTTATCTGCCCTTCTTTCTGGAGCTGTGGCTGTCAGCCCTGGTTGCACATTAGAAACATCCAGAAGCCTTTACAAAATGCAGATACCTTGGCCCCGCCATGGACTAATCACATCAGAATCTCTGCAGGTGGGGCCTAGTATAGGCTTTTCTTAAAAGCTCCCCGAGCCATCCCAGTGTGCAAAACCACATTCTGATAGTATGATCTCACTAAGGCAGAGCCTGAGTTTTATTTATTTCATCTTCAGTTCTTGGCACATAGTAGGAGGTCTCTGATAAATGTTGGCTGTGGATATGAATGACAGCTACTGACATGCTGTCATCCTTCTGTGTCAGGTGCTGTTCCAAAGCAATCAATGGATAAATGAAAGAATAAGTGAGTGAGTGAATGAATGTGTGAGGGAGTGAATGAATGAATGAATAAAAGGCCCACCCACATGCAGCTGGGAACTAGAGGCTCCAAAAAATGTCTGTCCCTCTAGATGTCTAATTGTCTAAAGGCAGTGAATAGCCTCTTGCTAAACTCCTAGCAGAGATTAAGTAGTCATCCAGCCCTGGGGCACGACCGTGGGTGGTCACTGCTAAGCTGCCAAGTCACCAGCGAGCAGCGAGCAGCGGCAGCCACAAAACTGGAAACTGGAGTTGGGAGGTGGGGGCTGGGAAGTCAGGTAGGAAGGAGCCAATGGGCTCCGTATTTAGGAATGAATTTGTTTTGGTGTTGTTGGGGGGAGGTGTTAAAAATCATTGTTTTTGAGGTTGCTGCGAAGAGCTGGGTCCAACCCAGCAGCGGGGGGTTGGAGCAGGGTAATTGGAAGTTGCAGGCCCTGGATTTGCAGCTCTCCTCCCAATGAAAATACACTGGAAAGTAAAACAGAGAGGCTGGAAAATCGTCTCCCAGCGTCACTGGCAAGAATGAAAATATATGGCTTAATAAAAATGGCTGATTCAATTTCAAACAAGTGGCTCATACCCACCTCTAAATAGCTGCTGTTAAAATGCAGACTCTAGCCCTGTTTTCAATGAGGCCTAAGGTAGGGGGGAAAAGGCCTCTCTGCAGGGAGGGGCATGGATCTTTGGTGAGGCCTATTTCAGTCTGATGTTTTTAAATGGAGTCAAAACAAGGTCTTGATGTTGCTTTAATTTTTTTTTTTTTTTCCTGTCTGCACAAAGTAGGCTCTAAATGGCATTAGCCGTAATGAGGTAACCCCCATGCTCCCCGGGGTGGGCACCTGAGCAGGGGCCCCCACAGGACTGACTGCTGCCCTGGGGCGCTTTACGGGGAACTGCCGCCTCCCTTTGTTCTGTCTCCATGGCCAGAATGAAGCCAGGCGTAGTCGGGTGGCATTCAGAGCTGCCCCCAGCCCAGCTGCCAGTTCCCTGTTATCTGAATTGAAGAGGTCAGAGGTTAAGTGAGAGATCAGAGTCCCCGGGTCAGGGAAAGAAAAACAAATCCCGGGGGCCTCCGCTGTGCTCTTGAAGCGTGTAGGCCGTGCCCTCTGGTGCAGATGGGGGAATATTTTATACCGGGCCCTGTCCTTTTCTGTTACCATGTAAATTGATTGACTTTTTTTCTTTAATCGAGTTAGGAGAATTTCATGGAGGGGAAAAAAGGGATTGCATGGGCATTTGAATTTTTGCTGAAGACCCGAGAGTAGCAACTCCAGTTCTGGCCTCAGCTTCATGACAGGAAGCCGGCATTGATTGTGGGCCTCAGTTTTCCTCTTTTCAAACAAGTCCAAGAGGTGAAAAGGTAAAAAGGGATCCGAGACACTCATGAATGTATTCAGAAACTAGGCTATCGCACCTGCTATCATGAAGAAGGGAGGCACATTTAAAAGCTTGTTATTGGCTTGGCATGGTGGCTCATGCCTGTAATCCCAGCAATTTGGGAGGCCGAGGCAGGCGGATCATCTGAGGTCAGGAGTTCAAGACCAGCCTGGCCAACATGGTGAAACCCCATCTCTACTAAAAATACAAAAATTAGCCAGATGTGGTGGTGTGCGCCTGTAGTCCCAGTTACTCAGGAGGCTGAGGCAAGAGAATCGCTTGAACCCAGGAGGCTGAAGTTGCAGTGAGCCGAGATCGCGCCACTGCACTCCAGCCTGGGCAACAGAGTGACACCCAGTCTCAAAAAAACAAAGAAAAAAAGCCTTGTTATTCTGTGGTTCCAAGAAACTCCTCATCGTTCAGGCTCATCAGTCAGGAAGAGTTTTGGAGTCTTCACTGGGTTCTTAGCCCTGTGCAAAGAGTTGTAAGGGTTACTGAAGGATAAGATAAGATAATGCCTCTCAAGGGGCATTTTATGTTGTTTTAGAGCCAGAAAGACTTCAGTTCATCCTGGCTCTGATAGTTCCTAGCCATGTGACCTTGGGCTGACTCCTCGAAGCCTCAGTTTACTTATCTGTAATATGGGCATAGTAGGCCCTCTGTTCTCACCACTTCAGTGTACCCCAGCACCTCCATTTCTTCACCTAGGGGCTTTCTCAGGTTGCCAATGCCCACTTTGCCTGCCCTTGCAGGTGCCAGCAGTGCCCAGGAATTAGTGCCATTTCCACCTACACACAGCCCTCAACCAGCGTCTGGTGGGAATTGGTGAATAAGTACCCCAACTCCTTCACCCCCTGGGTACAGTGATTCTGAGACGCATTCTATGCCATTTCCCAGAATCTCCCCAGCGGGATTTGGCTCTGGTTTTCCCCCAGGGTGAACTTGCCTGATAATACACCTTCCCTTCCCTGACCTCCCCACCGACCTGCCCATGTTTCTTTAAACTGCCAAGTAAACTGTGTGCTCTGAGTCCCTGTCTCAGGGTTGCTTCTGCCAGGACTAAGACGATGGGATCATGAGAAGCAGAAGGATGATTGTGGGGATATTGTAATTGCTGAACAGTGCAAGAGCATAGAGACTGCTTGGCACAGGATACGTCCTCAAATCAGTGATAACTATCATCCATAAGACTCAAAATGTACCTGAGAGACGACAGCCCTTTACATTAAGAAAGCAAAGCTGCATAGGATTGAGTAGCTTAGGCAACAGGCAACATAGATATTAAGAGGAGAAAGGGGAGAGCTGAAAAGGAGAAACACTTATGTTAGGCCCCACGAAGGAAGTGGGGAAGCGACTGAGATACACAGCCACATCCATGGGCACTGGAAGAGCACCTGGCTTGCCAAGGGTCCTCAGCATTCCCTTTTAAAAGCTTTCAACACTCCTTGATGCTCCCCTCTTAGCACTGAGTCAAAGCTGGAATTCAATAACTATTTGAGAATGGGCGTGGTGGCTCACACCTGTAATCCCAGCTCTTTGGGAGGCTGAGGCGGGTGGATCACCTGAGGTCAGGAGTTCGAGACCAGCCTGCCCAACATGGTGAAACCCCATATCTACTAAATATACAAAAATTAGCTGGGCATGGTGGCAAGCACCTGTAATCCCAGCTACTTCGGAGACTAAGGCAGGGGACCGCTTGAATGCGGGAGGCGGAGGTTACAGTGAGCTGAGATTGCTCCACTGCACTCCAGCCTGGGTGACAAAGCAAGACTCCATCTCAAAAAATAATAATAATTAATAAATAAATAACTCTGAAAATTTGTCAAGTTTGAATAACATTTGTCTTTCTTGCACAATTTTAAGATTCTGAAGGGGAGGACAGGCTGTGTCTGTTCAGCATTGTATCCCCAACACCCAGCACACAGCCTGGTATATGTTAGGTCTACAATAAATGAGTAAACGGATACGTGAATGAATGACTGTCGAAGGAAGGGATAGGCATAGTTAGGAGCTAAGCCGAGCTAGTCTGGGAGCAGGCTAGAGCAGGCCAGGTGAAGGTCCTAGTGAAGGGCTCAGTTTGGCAGGAGTGGAAAAAGGAAGAATTGTAAAAAGGGAGGCTCAGGGCAGGTTGCAGAAGGCCTTGGATGCTGACATAGGAGTCTGGATTTTATTCCAACAGTAATTGGGAGCCATCAAAGGTCCTTGAGCTAGGAGGGAGGTGCCATGGCAGAAACAGGAATTTGCTTTGTTTTTTTAAGAAGACTCTTCTGGCACTTTCCTTGGCTGTAATAAAGAGTTTTCATATCCCCTAATGCTGGTGGGTTTCTGGGAACTTAAATGAGATAATATATCGGCAGTGCCTAGCACAGTGCCTGGCATCTACTCACAGGACACACCCAATAAATGCTAGTTACTGTTCTTGTATAAAGTGTAAATAAAATACTTTATTAGTGTTTTACAAAAGAGATTGTAAATAGAGAAGAGCAGAAGGCCATAGCCTGAGGCCAGAGGAAAGTGGTCACCTGCGCCAGGGAAGGAGCAGCTGGAGAGAAGGAGGGTGTGGTGGACACTGTAGTGTGCTGCCCAGATCCCCTTTTGGGGAGGGACTGACTCCCCCAGCTGCTGACAATGCTGTTGGAATGGCCTGTGGCTAAAGAACACCACCTTGCCCAAAGCCCTGCCTACTTCCAGGGAGCCCACATCCAGCGACTGATCAATGGGGTGTGTAAAGACCTGATTCTTTTGCTCCAACTCAGTGCCCCGAATGCCTGTCCCTGTGGAGCTGGCTGTGGCCTTTGCTGAGACTGTTTCACAGCTCAGCTTCTCCCTTCCGGTCTTGCTTCTCTCTGCTTCCTCCACGGAGGGATGATGGGAGCACTCCCTGATCATCTCCATCTCAGAGACAGCTTCCCAGGGAAGTCGACCTGCGGCAGGACAGCTAGGTAGAACAGCGCCATGGAGACTTAGGCAGGAGAGCTGTCTAGAAGGAGGAGATGAGTGGGAAGACCATATTGAAATGGGAAAAGTTCCCTTGTCGCCCTCACAGGGCGTGTGTGGCTCGCTTCTTCAGTGCCCCGCTGCTCAAACCTCTAGGAGGAGCAGGCAGATAGGCAGGCCGTGGGGCTCCGACCCCACGGCAGCATCTGGGGGTGAATGCTTATAGCTCCTAAAGCCCCAGTGGGTGTGTGTTACAGGGTGCTCTTTTAGTTTTGCCATCTGTAGGTGGCTTGTGTTAGTCAGCTCTGTTAGACCCCCTGCCTTATCACAAGGACAGAGGGCTTTCTGTGTCCCAGGGTTTCTTGCTTTGGTGTACTGGAAGAATCGGATCACATGTGGGCGTGGAGAAGGAGTGCAAGGTTTTATTGAGTGGAAGTAGCTCTCAGCAGATGGGGGAGCCAAAGGGAGATGGAATGGAAAGGTGGTTTTCCCCTAGGGTCAGGCCACTCAGCAGCAGGGCTCTCCTCCAACTGTTGCAGCCAGACTCCGTGTTGTTGCACTGGTCAATGGCCTGCCAGCCTGCCGGTGCCTGTCAGTGTGCTCCTGACGTCCAGCTGCTTGTGTGTTCTTCAGCCGGTGTGTTCCTCTCAATGCTCAGCTGCTTCTTGTGTGCATACCCACTAAGGTCTGGGGTTTATTTACAGGCAGAGGATGGGGGCGTGGCCAACCAGGGTGGTCTTGGGAAATGCAACATTTGTGCATGAAGGCAGGAGTGCCTGTCTTCACCTAGGTCCGTAGGCACAGGCTTGGGGGTGGAGCCCTAGCCAGAGACCATGCCCTTCCCTTCCCAGCACTTCCCTGCCCATCTTCCATATCAAAATGGTGCCATGAGAGCAGGAGAACAAGATCTGAGAAAAGACCATTGGATTCAGCAACTAGAAAGCTGGCATGAGCCCAGTGCATTCAATGAGTCCAGTGCATTTAATGAGTCCAATTAATGGCAGAGGCTGAAAAGGTGATGCTGGAGTGCAACAGAGACCACAGGTGCAGAGAGTCTTGAAATTAGGCTAGGAAAGAAGACAAGCCGTGAGAAGACAGCCTGAGAGGTGCCCGGGTCCTGTCACGTAGCCTCTGGATCTGGCTTATTTTGTTAAAAACAACCAAGGATTCCCATCGGAAAACCCTCTGACCACATGTTCAAGAGACACCAAATATCTCTCTAACTCTGAGACTTTAAAAGGGCAATTTGTTTTCGCAGGATCTAGAATGCAAGCCTTAGGAATGTCATTTCCTCCGCACTGAAAACACTGCAGCAATCTCGATACTGGGCATTTTATAAAATGAGAATCACTGTCTGCCCTGCAAAGCGTCTCCCACTCTCCCTCCTCCTCCATGGACTCTTCAGGGTCTCCTCTTTGAACCCCAGTCCTATGCCTCTTCCCTTTTGGCCTCCTTTGGCACAGATTATTTCAACAAATAGTTATTGAAACCAACAAAATTGCATCAAGTCAAAAGCAGCTCATTGAAATTCTTTTCCTCCTTTACTTCCACCCCCACTCCCCAGGCTGGGACAAAGAAAGTGTGGAATAGATTCAGAGCCCGCCAGCTCTCAGACTAAACTGGCCTCCCCCATTTCCTGGTGGACTGTGGCTGATTCCCACCCAAGCGCTATGTCCCCCACCTCTTCCAGGGTCCTCTCCTAAAGATGCCTATGTAAAGTGTGGCCCATGTGAAGTGTGGCCCTCCTTAGAAGCACCCAGGTTCTGGGGTCCTCAGAACCCAGACTTCTCTCTGGGTTGGAAACAAAGTCCAGATGCTCACTCACTGCTGATGGGAAGGTTAAATGGTGCAAGCACTTTGGAAAGCAGTTTGGCAGTTTCTTAAAAAGTTAAACTTACCATTTGATCCAGCCATTCTACTTCTAGATATTCACCCAAGAGAAAGGAAAGTTGACGTCCATGCGAAGACCTGCACGAGAATGTTTGAATGTCTATAGCAGCTTTATGTGTGATTGCCCCAAACCGAAAACAATTCAAGTGCCCATCAGTCACTGAATGCATAAACAAAACGTTGTGCATCCATATAGTGTCCTGCTACTCAGCAGTCAAAAGGAATAAGTTACTGATGCTGACAATACAAAACTCTAGAAAATGGAACCTAATCTATAGTGACAGAAAGCAGTGGTTGCCCAAAGGGGAGATTGGGAAGAGGTGGAAAGGAAGGTATATTAGTCTGTTCTCACACTGCTGATAGAGACATATTCAAGACTGAGTAATTTGTAAGAAGAAAGAGATTTAACGGACTCACAGTTCCACATGGCTGGGGAGGCCTCACAGTCATGGTGGAAGATGAAAGGCACATGTTCCATGACAGCAGGCAAAAGAAATAATGAGAGCAAAGCAAAAGGGGTTTCCCCTTATAAAACCATCAGATTTCATGAGACTTATTCACTACCACGACAACAATATGGGGGAAACCACCCCCATGATTCAGTTATCTCCCACACAGTCCCTCACACAACACGTGGGAATTGTGGGAGCTACAATTCAAGATGAGATTTGGGTGGGGGTACAGCCAAACCATATCAGAAGGATTAGAAGACACACAAGGAAACTTTTGGGGGAATGGCTATGTTCATTACCTTGATTGTGGTTATAATCACACCGATGCATTAATAAATCAAAACTCATTGTATTGCATGCCTTAAATATGTGCAGTTTACTGTATGTTAATTATACCTCAGTAGAGCTGTTCAAAAACATTTTTTTAAGCAAAGTCCAGGAGAAGGAAGGTACCATGGCTTAGTTAAAGAGTAAAATCTTTCTCATGGAGAAAGTGCTCTGTTCCTGGGTTGACATGAGCTGACATTTCAGCCTCTATTTCCTGGACATTGGACCAGGTGCTATATCGTTGAAATCACCCCTGCAATTTTATTTTTTTATTTTAAAAATGAAGACGGGATCTCACTGTGTTGCTCAGGCTGGTCTCAAACTCTCGGGCTCAAGCAATCCTCCCACTTCGGTCTTCCAAAATGTTGGGATTACAGGCATGAGCCACCACACCCAGCCACCCCTGCCAGTTTAGAAATAAGTAGATTTGCTTTCCACTTGATTCCTATATTCCAAAAAACCAAGCAAAGAATAGTTAGGAAATACTAGGTTTGGTGAACTGAACAAACAGTGAAAGGTGGGTCATATTTCAGAGAAAAGAGGATCTATCTCTATTGGTTAAATTCCTAGAATTTGCTGTATGGTCGCAATTAAATTGGGGCCAGTGTGGTGGCTCACACCTGTAATCCCATGCTTTGGGAGGCCAAGGGAGGAGGACTGCTTGAGCCCAGGAGTTTGAGAGCAGTATGGGCAACCTGGTGTGACCTTGTCTTTCCAAAAAATTTAAAAACTAGCTGAGCTTGCTGGTGCATGCCTGTGGTCCCAGTTGCTCAGGAGGCTGAGGTAGGAGGATCACTTGAGCCTAGGAGTTCAAGGCTGCAGTGATCCATGATCACTCCAGCCTGGGTGACAGAATGAGATCCTGTCTCAAAAAAACAAAAAACAAAACAACAACAAAAAACAACAACCAAACCTAAATTGGGCTTATTTATAAATGTAGCTCTTTCCTTAAATGTTTAGAAGCATCCATTTACTCCTTTCAAAAGAAATGTATATGTATGTTGCTTTAAGTGAATGCATGACATTTATTGTATTGATGAACCATGATTTATTTGGCTTTCTTCAGTAACCTTCTTGTTGGATGTTTAGGTTATTTCCAATGTTTTACTGTTATATATCATAGCAGACAATTTGGTCAAGAGCAATTTGGCCGGAAGCAAATTGATTAAGCTGTCAGTATCGTTGGAATGCTGAATTCGTTGATAATGAAAGTTCTCAGTCACTATGTTTATACAAAGAGGAAATTTTTGTTTGCCAAGGGGAAATTTTGCCTGGAATGATTTTCCAACTTTTTATGCATCTTTCAGCAAAATCATCATTTAAAAAAAAAATCTTAAGTTTTGTTTTCTTCTTTTCAACACCTCCCTATTTCCAATCAATTATGCCCTGGTGGCTGGGTGCAGTGGCTCACGCCTGTAATCCCAGCACTTTGGGAAGCTGAGATGGGCGGATCACCTGAAGCTAGGAGTTTGAGACCAACCTGGTCTATAGTCAGTGTGCTGGTTAGTAGGCCCAGGGTTAGTAGGGTAGTGGATTTAAAGTGAAATCATATAACTAGGCCAGATGTTATTAGGAGGGCTGAGAGAGCTCCTGTTAATGGCCAAGGGCTGGGTTTAACTATGTGGTAGGCGTGTGTCTGGTGGGTCATTATGTATTGTTGTGTAGGTAAAGGTTTACTAAAAGGGTGAAGACATAAGCCTGGATGAGGGCAACAGCGAACTCAGCCTGGCCAACATGGCAAAACCTCATCTTTACTAAAAATACAAAAATTAGCCGGGTATGATGACACGCACCTATAATCTCAGCTACTTGGGAGGCTGAGGCAGGAGAATCACTTGAACCTGGGAAGCAGAGGTTGCGTGAGCCAACATTGTGCCACACTGCATTCTAGCCTGGGCAACAGAGTGAGCCTTTGTCTTAAAAAAAAAAAAAAAAAATTATGCTCTGGTTTGGGATTAGACTAGCAAGGAAGCAACTGAAGCAACTATCGCCTAAAAGATGGAAATGACCCTAGTGTTCACCATTTCTTGTCTTGAATAGAATGTTCAAAATTTATGATATGTGCACTAGTGATTGAAAAACTAATTCTGGTTCAGTTTGCTAAATTAATACTTTCAGGAAAACATGGCTGAGTAAACAGAGGAAGAATCAGTTACAGAAAATAAAATCTCTCCAGACTTTTTTTTTTTTTTTTAAGTGTAAGTAAAGTTCCTAGTATTATCCCTATCCAGGTAGAGAAAAAAAAAAAAAAAGTTAACCTCTGGCACCCGGAAACCAGTCTGATACTCACAGCAGGGCCACGGTGTTCTGCTGTTGGACAGACACAATCTCACAGAACACAGACAAGGTCACTCTGCAACCAGGATAAAGTAAACTGAAAAGAAGGTCATTGTGTAACCCATAAGATACCAAACATCTCTTTTTCTCATCTAACACGAATGACTGCTGCTGCTTTGTCAATTACAGCTTTATCCTTGATTTAGTTTGCCTTCTGTATGCATAAGACTTATAGTAATACTGAATTCTAGAATTGTGGCTGCTTTCTGGCAGCACTGAATCTAGAGTGAGCCTGTTTCCTTAAGCCTTCCCCCAGATTACTCAACCAAAGCCCAAATCCTGTACTAGATTCTTTCTAACACCCTCTACGGAAACTCCCACAGTTCCCCAAGGTATTTATGCTCTCTAGTTTCCACCAGTAACAAAACCAACTTGCTCAATAACAGGTGTGTTCCTGGGTGGTCTTTGGCTGAAGGGCATTGACAAGGTTCTTTAATTCTTTGTTCCTTTTATGTATTTGTTTTCTTTCAATAGCAAGGCTTTCTCTTTTCAGGCAAAACAGGAAAACCAGACCAGCAGAGAGGAGAGAGACCAGCAATCAGACCCTCCCAGAGACAATCACTGTTAACACACTGGTGCAGACCTTTCCTAATTTCTTTTCTATAGATATATGTTATACTTTCCCTCTTTAAAAATAGAACCAAATTATTCTATTTTGCAGTCTGATTTTTTTTTCCAACTTACAACAGCGATGGTTTAATTTTATGCATTACCTTGGCTAGGTTATGGTGCACAGTTGTTTGGTCAAACACCAATCTAGATGTTGCTATGAAGGTATGTCACAGAAGAAATGTGCACCTACAATCAACTGACTTTAAATAAAGGAGGTTACCTTTGATAATGTGGGTGGGCTTCATCCAATCATGTGAAGGTCTTAGAGCCAAAACTGAGGTTTCCTGGAGAATAAGGAACATGGAAATCTTCCTCAGTTTCCAACTTGACAGCCTGCAGATTTCAGACTGGGCTATAACATCAGCTCTTGTCTGAGTTTCTAGCCTGCCAGCCTACCCTACAAATTTCAGACGTGACAGTCTCCGCCAATCATGTAAGCCAATTCCTTAAAATCTCTCTCTGTCTTCCTGAATTCTGTTTCCCTACAGAACCCTGATGGACATAATGACTACCTTTTGATGTAAACAGAGGCATACACTCTATCCTTTCTCTACCATATTCCTTAAAATGAGGCACACCCATCGTATGCTTGCTCTGTCCTTTCACCAACTCCCTATTGATAGACATAAAACAATCTTTTTGCTTCTTCTTATTAACAGTCCAGAGCATATTTAATTGTCTGAAAGGGAATTAGAAATTTTAAATGTAGAGGAGAATAAAATCCCCCAAATTCTGAAACATATTTACTTTTTTTTTTTTGTCTAAAGGAACAAAAAGGTCATAAAGCTACTCCACAGGGGATTGAAATTACCTGCACCCATGATTGCAATATTCTTTTCAACCAAATTGTCACAGAGACTACACTGCTATTGCCACCATTGTGTTTTCAATCAAATCCAATGAAGCCACTGTAAACCAGGCTATGATAGGACATTCTTGTAATTAAATTTTTTGCACACATCCTGAAAATATTTCCTTACATTAAATTCTCAGAAGATGAATTGCTGAGTCAAGCAATCTGCACTTTTAAAGCTTGAGATCTATAATTGTCCCCTTGGGATTAATTCCAATTCGTGTGTTTATTAGATAAAGTTTTTGAGCACCTCCTATATATATATATATGCTGGAGTGTGCCAGGCCTGGAAAACAGAGACAAATAAGCTATATCCTTGGCTTCAAGGAGCTCATGGCCCCTTTCAGTTGCCTTTTTGCCTAGCACAATGAGCCAACAGCAGGCTCTCAATACATATTTGCTAAATAAGTGGATGAAAGAATAAATGAATGAATGCATATCAGTTGGCTTTTCCTGTGTAGCAAACGACCTTATCATAGGCTTAAAATGACCAACAGTTATGATTTTTCATGATCCTGTGGGTCAACTGGGTGGTTCCTCTTGTGTGGGGTATGTGACTGATCTCTGTGGGCAGCTGGTGGCTCAGCTGGGGCTGTATGACCTAGCATGGCCTCACTCACCTATCTGGCATTAAGCAGACTAATTGGTCCTGAAGGGCTTCAGTTAGGAGGGCTCATCTCTGCTCCATGTAGCCTCTCATCCTCCAGGTGGCTAACTCAGGCTTGTTCCTATGGTGGACTCAGGGTTCCAGTGACCAGCAAACAAGGGCAAGTGCCAAGGCACAGTACTAGTCAAAGCTCTGCTTGGGGGGCTGGGCACGGTGATTCATTCCTGTAATCCCAGCACTTTGGGAGATTAATGTAGGTAGATCACTTGAGCCTAGGCGTTGGAGTCCAGGCTGGACAACATGGCAAAATTCCATCTCTACAAAAAAATAGAAAAATTAGCTGGTCATGGTGGCCTACGCCTGTAGTCCCAGCTACTTAGGAGGCTGTGGTGGGAGGATCACTTGAGTCTGGGAGGTTGAGGCTGTAGTGAGACGAGACTGTGCCTCTGCACTCCAGCCTGGGCAACACAGTGAGACCCTGTCATATATATATATATATATATATATGCCTGGGCCACATTTGTTGCTTTCCCATCGATTGACTCAAACCTCACAGTAAGCCCAGAGTGAAACTAGAAGGGTGTGGACCTAGGGTATGGCTCTCGCGAGGAAGATTCAGCGGCATTTTGGCAGTCTGTGCAGAAAAGACGTGCCTTTGCTTCAAAGCTCCTGGCCTGTGTCCATTTACCTAGATGCTTAAGTTGGAAACTTGGTTCTTTGTTTTCGAAATTACACTTTGAACCCTGAACTTTTCCACTACATGTGTTTAGCTCTGCCTTCAAAGAACCCAGTGTGTTTGATTCCGGAGGACATGGCTAAGAAAACCGTTTCTGGGGCCTCAAATGCATGTTCACCACCGTGTGCTTTGACCTTTTCCTTCTTAAGTGTGGAGAATGATAAGTCAGTGTTGCTGAAGCCACCGGTGACTTATCTGATCTCTCCTCATGAGCACAGATAAAGTTCAATCTTTACCCTGGTCCCCCATCACATAGCCTATTGGCACTCCATTTGCTCAGCACTTGGAAGGTGACTGAAGGTAAAATTCCTTAGCATCAATTAAACATTTGGCTCAGGATAGCAACATGAGAGACCTTTTGGGGCGAAAGGGGTGCCTGTCATTAAAAAAAAAAAAAAACTGCTGATTTTCAAAGAATCATTGCTAAAAGATCCCTTTACTACCACTTCTAGCCTGGAAATCTCTGCCTCCTGTTAAACACACGTGGCATGTTTGAAATGGGAGAAAATAGCTGGTAGAAATCTCTTGCATTCTTTACTTGAGAGGGCACAGAGGTTAATTTGGGAAATAGTTCTCTAATGGAAGCCAGATTGGGGAAAGTTAGGAAACAAATTTAAAAATCATGTCTCCAAAGTAAGTGAGAAAGACGCTTTATTTATTTATTTTGCATTCAGAATAAATAACCACTTATTAAAATTTGGGGGTTTTGTTTGTTTTTTGAGGGGGACACATTTTTATGGCATGGGCCCCCACTTGCATGGGGCTGTCTCAGTCAGTTAGATGAATAGGATGATCTTAATAGCTGCAATTTATTCTCCCTTTGGGGACACCAAGTTCAGAAGACCATTTGTAAGCTGTTTATTCTGGCGTATTTGATTCTGAGAAAGTCTTTTGACGTTATCATATGGAGAAGCTTCCCTGCAAATGCAGAGTCAACCAAGTTTACCTTCTAAATTCTTCCCTTTCCTGTTGTCCCCCACTCCACAAACACCACATACACACATACACACACACTGAGACCCCACATACATTTGTCTTGTTGCCCTAGGAACAGTGTAGAACAGTGCTTCTCAAATTATCTGGGGATAAAAGGTCAGTTTTTGAGATTTCTTTTTTTGTTGTTTGAGACAGAGTCTTGCTCTGTTGCTCAGGCTGGAGTGCCATGGCACAATCTTGGCTCACTGCAACCTCCAGCTCCTGGATTCAAGTGATTCTCATGCCTCAGCCTCCCGAGTAGCTGGGGTTACAGGCACCTGCCACCACGCCCAGCTAATTTTTGTATTTTTAGTAGAGAGGGGCTTTTGCCGTGTTGGCCAGGCTGGTCTTGAACTCCTGACCTCAAGTGATCCATCCGCCTCTGCCTCCCAAAGTGATGGGATTACAGGCATGAGCTAGTGCACCCAGCCAGTTTTTGAGATTTCTAATCCATTGCAGACCAATACAGTAAAGTACAATTGACATAATTTAATAGAAAAAAAACCAAGGCATACAAAATATGAGCTCAGTGTTTTTTTATTATTAGATTCAGCAAACATAAAAGCGCTCAGTTAAAGTGCTTTACAAGTTTTGAAACACCCTCAATGTCTGCACTTAATTTGTTGCAAATCGATCATAGCCAGTGGACAAGCAGTATCAGCTGGTGGCCCCCACTTACACAGCACCGATCTAGAACAACCCCATTTCAGTGGCCAACTGAGTGCCTAGCAAACGTCCATCCACATACTCATCCACATGTCATTCACACATTTATCGAGCCTGTGTTCCACATTGGGAGCTCTGTGAGACACAGGTAAAACTACAAACCCATCCCTGGCTGCTGTGATTGGGGAGCCCACGGGTAGCATCTCACCCAAGTGTCAGGGGTCAGGCAAGGCCAGCTAGAGGAGGTGGCATCTAAGCAAAGTCTAGAGAAAGGAGGGAAAATGGGTTACGTGAACAGAGGGGTTTGGAAAGGTGAGGGGGCAAAAGGAAGAAGTCCTTTCCAGGTAGAGGCAACTGTATTTGCAGGTGTCTTGGACTGTTAGAGGCGCAGCAGGTAATTCTCTTTGCCAGGATACAGAGTTGGAGGAAGGGAGAGAAGGGGCTGGGTCTGGAGAGCTGGGGTCCTGGTACAAGTTTTGATGTTGTATTAAGGAGTAAGGGCTTCCTCCTGGGGAGCACAGGGAGCAGCTGATGGCCTTGATGGAGAAGCCCCCATCAGTACATGTGCATTTAGGAGGCTCCCTGTGACTGCTGTGTGGAGCGGCTGGAGGCCAGCTATGAGGAGCACAGTCTAGACAGATGCAGAGCTCACAGGGCCCTGAGATAGATTGTTTGCAAAAGAGAAAGAAAAGAGGCTGGGCACAGTGCCTCATGCCTGTAATCTCAGCACTTTGGGAGGTCGAGGCAGGCGGATCACTTGAGGCCAGGAGTTCGAGACCAGCCTGACCAACATGGCAAAACCCTGTCTTTACAAAAAATAGAAAAATTAGCCGGGTGTGGTGGCACATGCCTGTAGTCAACTACTCTGGAGGCTGAGACACAAGAATTGCTTGAACCTTGGAGGCGGAGGCTGCAGTGAGCCGAGATTGTGTGACTTCACTCCGGCCTGGGTGACAGAGAGAGACTGTCTCAAACCAAAAAAAAAAAAAAAAGAGGGAGAGAGAGAAGAGAGGCTTTGAGGAACCTCTTGAACATAGAACAATGTAGGGTGTGGGTGTGGGTATGGGTGTGGGTGTGGGTTGCCCAAAGCCGGCCCAGTGAAGAATGGGGTTGAGTCAACCTTCAGGTCACAGCTTCTACTCCAGCCTGGCACCATTCAGGAACCACACACAGCCCAGATGGATAGCTTTCCTAGGCCTTCCTTTTAAAAAGTGTGAGTCTCCCTCATCTAAGTTATAGGAAAGCAATAGAGAGTTGACTGAAAGAAAAGGATTCATTCCACACCACGTTTGAGAAACAAGCTCAGAACAATAGGTGTGTAATTCTCAAAGCAGATAATTCTGCTAATTCTTGCCTTTGGATTTCTTTGTTTTTAGTTTAGTGGAATTTTTATTTATTTATCTTTTAATTTTAACTTTTTATTTTTTAGTAGGGGAGAGCATGAACGCAGTCCCCTACTACCACAAATTATGTAGTCGAGTTTCCCACATTTGGAGAAACTGCAGGAGTCAGCACATCTGGAGTGCAATGGATAAGGCTTGCCCTGGGAAAACCACTTCCATGATCGTAGTATCTCCCTTGTCAGGTAGTTAAATTTTTTAGAGACAGGGTCTTGCTATATTGCTCAGGCTTGAGTGCAGTGGTATGATCATAGCTCACTGCAGCCTTGAATTCCTGGGCTCAAGGATTTCAAAGATCCTCCTGCCTCAGCCTCCAGAGTAGCTGGGACTATAGGCTTGAACCACTGTGCCTGACATTAAAAACAAAACAAACAGAAAAACAAATAAAAAATGGCAGCAGCTACCCAAAGCTCAGCGTTTGATGTTAGTAACACATGCCTCATCTCTGAGAGGCATGAGATGAGATGTAACCTCATCTCTGTCTTTGTTGCCCGATGGACATGATGACGGAAGTGTTTGATGCTGAAATCACACAACATACTGCCATCATCAGTTAAATGATGACTCTAGTACAAATTATTCATTTAGTGTTCAGGAGGGAGTTGAACCAGATTTTGTGGATGTCTCTAATTTTAGATGACAAGGGGGCAATGTTTGGGAGTCTCCAAGGTAGCCAGGCAGAAAGGGAGGTAGTGTGATTTTTCACAGGTGGATCCCAGGTGCCCTCTTTCCTCTGGGGAGAGTCAAGATTCTTACAGGCACCACAAAACCCAGAAGAGCTTGGGACTTGAGAGCAGAGCCAGAGCGTGCCCTTTTTTTTTTTTTTTTTCATACAGTCTTGCCCTGTCTCCCAGGTTGGAGTGCAGTGGCACAATCTCAGCTCATTGCAACCTCGTCCTCCCAGGTTCAAGTGATTCTCCTGCCTCAGCCTCCCAAGTAGCTGGGACTACAGGCGTGTACTGCCATGCCCAGCTAATTTTTGTAGTTTTAGTAGAGATGGGGTTTCATCATGTTGGCCAGGCTGGTCTCAAACTCTTGGCATCAAGTGATCCGCCTGCCTCAGCCTCCCAAAGTCCTGGGATTACAGGCATGAGCCACCATGCTTGGCCCAGAGTATACCCTTCTGCTGCCATTGTTTCAGGAGAAAATTCAGTTAATTGAAGGACAGTCCTCGGGATCAGTTTTCAGGCTAGAGTTAGCACCCTGGGAGGGTGGTGGATGGGGTGGAGAGAGGGGCTTTTCTAGCTAAATGTAAGCAGTGGGCCTGTTCTTTAAATATCCTTGCAGCTGGATTTCAGTGTCTCACCCCTCTGGAGCTGTGAGGACTTCGACTAGATTGTTTCCATTCAAGAAAAAAAAATTCATGAATTGCTTACGGACTTACAATTCTTGTTTCATCTATATATTCCCTATGTTTGGAATTATGACCAACACACAATAGGTGCTTACTGAAAGTTCAATGATTAGAACAGGTGAATTGTAATTTCCCCTCTGTTGTCAATTTTTGTTTACCTGGTTTTTGTTTGTTTTCCCCACTTGTTCTCATTCTCCTGTGGGAGCAGAGGTTGTATCTGTCTTCATGAGGACTATTTCCCCAGTGCCTAGTGAGGTCCTGGACCTGGATCCACTAGGTGGAAGTCGATTGAATGAATGGATGGAATATTGTGGAGCAGACGCCAGGCCTTACTACTGCTCGGCCCGAATACCTACTGCTCAGGGCCTTCTCTGGTTGCCATACCCATGGGGGCAGCCCCCATCCCGTGACTGCACTGGGTATAAATACCCTAGCTCTCACCCGAGACATTCTATGTGACTCCAGAGTTTCCCAGGTGTGAAGTCCCCTTGACTTTCAGAGATGGCAGAGACTCGATGATATTCTCCTTATTGGTTGCCTTCTCCCACCTCACTTTTCCACTGCTGTTTCCTGGATCACTTACTGAATAAACAAGTTGCACTTGAATCTTTATCTCAGGATCTGCTTCTGGGGTAACCCAAAGTAAGATGATAGACATCTTATCTCCCAGTGATGACAACCTTATCGGGAGAAATAGTGTATTTTCCCTCCCAACATTTTATTTAGAAGGACTTCAAGCCAAAGAAAAATTGAAAAAATATATACACTTTCAACCAGTCTCACCAATCAATAACATTTCTCCATATTTGCTTTATTTATCTGTCTCCCTCTTCTCTCTCTTTATAAACAGATGATAGATAGACAGATGATAGATAGATAGATAGATAGATGGATAGGTAGATAGATGATAGATAAGATACATTAGATAGATAAAGCTATATGAGAAAGAGAGAGAGTCTTTATTTTTATTTTTTGTAGAGACGGAGTCTTGCTTCGTAGCCTAGGCTGGTCTCGAACTCCTGGGCTCAGGTGATTCTCCTTTTTCAGTGTCCCAAACTGCTGAATTATAAGTGTGAACCACCATGCCCAGCCTGAGTCTTTATTACTTATTTTTATTTTCTCAGAGGGAATTTGTTTTTATTGACACAGTTGTCCATGCGAAGAATCCTGGATTTCCTCTGGTAAAGTCTGATCAATACAAGGTGGTAATAGTGTCCACTTGTCAGTTTTCATTAATAAAGAAATGACTGCAAACTTCCATAGCCAACGTGGACGAAAGCCAGCATGAAATAGAGGTTACTCCAACCTCAAAGCTCCAATGTTGCACAATGCACAATAAATCCATTATTAGAGAATCTTTAGACTTTAGAATCTAGAGATTTCAGAGGAAAACTCTCATGTAAATATATATATTACATATATCATTTTCTCCCAGAACATTTGGAAGTAAGTTGCAGACTTCATAGAATTTCACCTGTAAATTCTTTAGAATGTGTCTACCAAAACAAGGAGCATCCTCCTACATAACCAGAAAGACCCTCATCACACCCAATGAAACAGACATTGATACAAGAATAGTGTCAAATATACAGTCTATACTCAAATTGCCCTGGTTGTCCCAATAATGTCCCTGAGAACTGTGGGACAATGTCTCTTCACACTCTACCACTAGCCCCTTCTGTACTGGGGCTCATACAACACCCTTCTGAGCATAGGACTATCCATTAAATGCAGGCCAAATTGATCAGAATGAAATAGCTTCCCTAGGACCAGAAGATAGAGACGTTTAAGTTGTGCTTCTGGCAGAGAGACAAATATTGCTACCAGACTGTGGGGCATGGCAGGGTTCCTTGACTCCTAGTTAAAATATCTGAAGGCGCAGAGCTGGGCCCCGCCACAGCTCCCCACCCTCTTCTCCAGAGCCTTTTTCCAGAGAGCCCTGGCCTAGGGAGAGGAACTCCTCCTCCAGGTAGACCAAGCTTGCAGCTCTGAGTTCAGTTCCTGATTTCGTATGGTTCTGCCATGACCAGCAACAGACTTGAAACTTTGTTTTAATTGGAAGGAAAAAGAAGTGAGGTCTGAGAATGCAGTGGCTGTCCTTGGAATTCGGGACTGGCTACATAATTTGCCAGGCTCAGTACAAAATGAAAATGTAGGTCCTTTGTTCAAAATGTATTTTGAATTTCCAGCGGGTGTGGGCAGAGCATTGTGACAAGTGCAGGGCCCTTCTAAGAGTGGGGCCCTGTGTGACTTTGCGGATCACAAGTCTGTGACGCTGGCTCTGTGGGTATTTGCGTGCAGCCTGGATTCACAGAAGGCCTTTCCGAACTTTGAAGTAGTGAGTATTGACCAAAGGCTTGAAGGTCTTGTGGCACATGGGGAGAAATTAAGGTGGAAAGACTTAGTCCCATGCCAAACTGGTCAACAACAATTATAACTCAATATTTCCTCAGGAGAACAGCGTCTAGTTTTTTGGTTTGTTTTCATGTCAGACAGTAATGTGCTGACTTCAAAATGAGGTTCGAGGGTGGCACATCTCACACATGCATGTGAGCACCCGATCATCACACTCAAGAACTACAAAAGCATCTGCAGTTCTTACGAGTGCATCTGCAGTTGTCACATATTCGCTGTCACCTTGCAGCACAATATCAGGTCTGGGAGGCATTCCCACCAACATCACACAGACATTCTCGTGCATGCTGTAACCACCCTCTTCTGTTCGGCTGGTTTGACGTGAAGCCACTCCCCTTCCCTGTTACTCGGGGCAAGCTGCACCCGTTCCCATCCCATGATGGCCCCCTTCAGCCTCACACCGCATGGAACATTGCTGAAGCGGTATCAGCAGAATCAGAAGTTGAGATTGCCCATACCCGCCTTGGTCCTCTTCGACACGGATGCAATTCCCCAAAGAGGAAACTGAGGCACTGTCGGCAGAATAACGCATCACCGTTCTGGAAGAGAAACACATGTTCGTCCTGTCTGGATGTTTCCCTCTGAAGACCCTGGAGGACAGGCTATTTCAGCCTGGAGCCAGGACCCTGGGAGGGGGAAAGCAGAGAGACAGAAAAATGGTGCCAGGACCTCGGCAGGACTGGGGACAGAGGAGAGACAGGAGGAGGGGACCCAGGGAGACCAGAGACAGGAGGGGTTCCCAAATGCACATTTTTATGGACTAAATGATGACTTGTGGGGGAAAAAGAAACGTTTTGTGTCTCCCTCTGGACTGTACAAATAAAAGGCTTCCTTTCTGGGAGTAGCCTATATTTAAATTCCCTTCCAGACTTGATGGGCACAACTAGCAGGATAAAGCACAGACCCTTGGTCGTAGCCAAAATAAATGTTATGCCATGATTGGGATCTGACAGTGTACCCGGGATGAGTTGAATGCCCAGTGCTAGCAGGAAGGTGTGTGGCTGAAATCAGCTGTGAGTTTGTGTCTTGAGTCACCGTCCTCAGTAGGACAAGACATGAAGCAGAGGTTTCAACAAATGCCTGGAAAAATAAACATTGCCAGAGGGAGAAACTAGAACCTTATTGTCAACAGGAAACGTTTCCCTTCTGGTATGTCTGACCCAGAAGCAGTCTTGTTTGGTGTGTGATGCCCACAGTTTCTTTTCCTGGGATGCGATAAAAATAGCCAGGAAGTTGATGTTAACTGAAACCAAAGAGTCTGAGACCCTGAGTCCCTGCTCAGCTTGGCTCCCGGAGAGTGCAACAGTGGTCGAGTCTCAGTACTCAAACGGTGATGAGAAGACCACCAGCATCAGCACCATCCAGGAATTTGTTAGAAATGTTGGATCTTGGGCCCCGCCCCAGACTTGCAGCAACAGAATGTGCATTTCCACAAGATCCCCGTGTGACGCAGGCACTCGTTAAGGTCTGAGCAGTGCTGGTTTAAGCACAGGCTTACAGATGGAAAAGGCCAGGGCTCCATGGCCTTGGAGAAGCCGTAGAGCCTCTCTGAGCCCCAGTTTCCACTTCCATAAAATAGGCATAAAAATACAATCTATCAGATAGATTTGTTTAACTTCAGAGTTAAATAAAAGGACATACATGCAGCTCTTAGGTTAGCATCCCCCAGAAAAAATGTTGGAAGTATTATCATTATTAACCCGTTTATTACCTTCTGACCATGTGCTCTTGGGCCAGTCACACTGTCTGTTTCTAGGAGTCAGCTAAAGGCACTGTAAACGGTGACCCTCTGTTAAAGTTCTTGCTTCATCGTAACCCATTTTCCTTGGCTTAATGATTAGTAGAAGTTCAACAGGCCACAGCTGGAAAGGAAGTTAGAGCTTTTCTAGTGAGTCCAGCCCCTTCACTTCCCACCTGAGAAAACTGAGGCCCAGGGCTTGCCTTGCCTGGGCTCACAGAGCTAAGGGGCTGGCAGCACCAGGCAACAACCATGTTCTTGAATTCCCTGTCCAGAAACTCTCCTCCATGGTAAAAACAATTAGCTACTGTGCTTCGGGCGCCTCCTTGGTGCTAAGCTCTGGGCTCTAGGTTTACCAAAGAGCATCTCATTTAATCTGTGGGTCAATCTTCCGTTTCAAAGAGAAGATACTCCTGTTATCAGCTCCCAGAGTTCACTAATGTGCCCAAGGCCACAGAGCCAGTAAGGGGCTAGCTGGGGTGTTCCCAGTGGACCCTCCCCTTCCACCCCAGACAGCCAGGAAGTGGGAGAGACACACGCTGTTAGGCACTTTCGGGTATTGACTCTTATTTTTTGGCCTGGGTGGTAGACACAGGGATATTCTTTTTTTTTTTTTTTTTTTTTTTTTTTTACAAAATCTTGCTCTGTTACCCAGGCTGGAATGCAGTAGCACAATTATGGCTCACTGCAGCCTCAACCTCCCAGGGTCAAGCAATGCTCCCATATTGGCCTCCCAAGTAGCTGGGACCACAGGCATGTGCCATCACACCTGGCTAACTTTTTAAAATTTTATTTTGCGAGGAGATGCGAGTCTCACTATCACCCAGGCTGGTCTTGAATTCCTGGGCTTAAGCAATTCTCCCACCTTGGCCTCCCAAAGTGCTGGGATTACAGGTGTGCACCATCAGACTTGTCCAGGGATGTTCATTTTATTATCACTCTTTAAACTGTACAGATGCATTATATACATCAAATATTGTACACCTGTAACTTAAAAACCAGATAGAAGAGGAGTCCTGCAGGTACTTGTATACAACCCTGGGTGGTCTCAAGGCAGAAAGAAGGGGTCTTGGGCTTGGCATAAGAGCAGTAAAAGACCAACCTGGGCTTAGCCTAGGAACCATGTCCAGTGGTGCTGGTTAGCACGTGACTCAGGACCAGATAAACGAGCAGGTCTAGAGGTGCTGGGGGCAGAGCTTAACAGGAAGAAGGGGAGACAATTTGTCTAAAACTGGGTTATGAAGAAAATAATTTGTCTTTTATTTCATAAGTCCCAGGTTAGGATAGGTGGATTGATTGGCTTATTCACTTTTACTAATTTCCCCAGACATCAGTGGAAACGATGCATAATTGTATTAATTGATAGAGGGATTTATGATAGTGAAAATTTGGAAACCACCTAAAAGTCCAACTATAGGGCCTAATTTAATAATGTATGGCCATAAAAAGTCATTTAAAAATCATGATGTGGGGACTATCACAAGGACATTAAACACAGCTGTGGCCCTCTATTGCGGGTGCCCCCTGTGCCAGGGTCTGTGCTAAGCACAAAACACTTGTCCTGGTCATTGATTCTCACAGTACACCCCCCATTCCACAGAAAGGAAATGGAGCTTTAGAGAGGTGAAATGACTTGGTCAACATCCCACAGCTATGACATGGAAAGATGTTCATGATATTTTAAATTTAAAATGCCGCTTATAAGGCAGGCTGTGCAGTGTACATACACAGTGTCCAATAATGAGATGGTGATGTACATTACTTCATATTGATCCCAACTGACGGGGAGCTCTGTGGTCATTGCAAATGGTGTGTAGATTCCTAATAACTGGCAACAGAAAGAGTTCATGGCATGGTAAATTTTTTCAAAGACAAGGAAGTATTTACAATATGATTTCATTTAGAGTGTGTGTCTGTGTGTGTGTGTGTGTGTGTGTGTGTGTGTGTGTGTGTGTCTAAGCAGTGATTTATTTTTATTTTTATTTATTTTATTTTTATCTCACAGAGTGAGATGGGGTCTCACTCTGTTGCCCAGGCTGAAGGGCAGCGGCATGATCTCAGCTCACTGCAACCTCTGCCTCCCGGGTTCAAGCAATTCTCCTGCCTCAGCCTTCCGAGTAGCTGGGATTACAGGCACTCACCACCACTCCCAGCTAATTTTTGTAATTTTAGTAGAGACCGGGTTTCACCATGTTGACCAGGCTGGTCTCGAACTCCTGACTTAAGTGATCTGCTCACCTCAGCCTCCCAAAGTGCTGGGATTATAGGAGTGAGCCACCGTGCCCAGCCAAAGCACTGATTTTAAACAGAGGGTGATTTTGTCCCTCTGGGGACATTTGGCAATATCTAGAGATATGTTTAGTTATCACAAGTGGGGGTGGGGAGTGCTACTGGCATCTAGTGGGTAGGGAGACCAGGGATGCTGCTAAATATTCTACAATTCACAGAACAGCCCCCTGCAAAAAAGATTTATCCCACCCAAAATATCAATGATGCCTGATTTTATATATATACACGCATATATATAAATACACTCACACGCATACGTACACACGCATGCAGAGAGAGAAAAAGTATAGAAGGAATATCTCAGAATGTTAACAGTGGTTATCTTTGGGTGTAGGGTGTTTTTTTTTTTATTCATATCTTTATTTTCTAAATTTTTTTATACAAGGAGCATGATTAAGTGTGGGGAAAAAATAGAAAATTATATAGCTACAATTGCCTTAGAAACAGCTCAGTTAGAGACAAGCGGCAGAGGGAGGAAGGTTTGGGGGGTAAGGTTTTCCAGGGGTTCAACACAATGCCATGTCAAGCCTCTTGGGGAACCATTTTCCAAACCGTTTCCCTGATTCTGCAGCCCACAGAAGCCCCTGGGGAAATGGATGTGAACCTGCGGGTCCCTGCAGGAAAAGCCACACCCATCCTCCAGGCGATCAGACCCTGAACGGTGGAGGTGAACTTGCAGGGGCGTGGTGTGTACATGAGGGCGTGAGGCCCAGGCTTTGCCACAGTTATTAATGCTGGGCTCTCATACCCCTCACCTGCTCCTCACGCTGTTTGATGGCTCTGTTCGCTCTTTGCCCTTCTCTGGACCAATAGTGCTGAAGACTTGGGGGCAGCTCAGTAACCACCTGGGTCACACGGCTCCTTATGGGAAATAAAGAGAGAGACAATAGTGTCCCGGCTTAAAACAGAAAGGCTCCAGCAGCTGCTTAGCAACTCTTGTGTGGCTTCCCTCCCAGGGCCGAGGAGCAGACATAAACCATCCCATAAAAAGAGAGCAAGAGGGGCCCACAATGCCTGAAAACTCACAGAGGGTCCTGGCAATCTTCCTGAAAGCTCCATGAAGAACCAGACAGCACTAACTAAACAAAGGGCCAGCCCCTGGCCCACCTCCTGAATCCTGTTCCTCATCAGGAGGAAGTACAGGCCTCTATCCTGAGCCTGTTACTTGAGTGTCTCAACATTTGAACCAGACCAAAGTTTCCCAGGGATGAGTGCTGGCCAAGTACACCTCCTATCCTCCAAGATCCTATCCCCCGTTCCCACCCCATTATCCCCATTCAATTATAAAATGGATCATAGCTGTGCTCAGCTCCTTCTCAGTGCATGCTGAAGAAACCTCTGTCTGACCAGAACTCTAAAGAACTGTCACGTGTCAGAACTAGTGGATTCCTGGGCATGTGACCTTAGGTCAAGGATTGCAAATAGGTTGCAAATCCTACACCAACTCTGAATGGCTAGAGGTGGCTGCCTGGAGTGCTGTGTTGAGAAGCTCCCAGGGACCTGGTCCAGGAGAGTAGAAAAAGTGTTGTGATTGCTGACCTCTCTCCGTGTGGGTGTTCATGGAGAGCTGTGCCCATGTGCTACTTTATTCTGGCCTCTGTCCTTGGCCGACCTTCTAACCACTTAGTTATTCCCAAATGTATTGGAATTTCCAAACTGCCATACCAATTGGCAATTATTGTCAATTCTGAGGTGGGTATTTTTACCGATTACCAGCACCAAAGATCCTTGGGGACTTACCAGAATGCAGATTCCTGGACCTCAATAATCTCTGTTAGAATACCCTTACAACTTAGCAAAATAGGCAAATTTCTGGGCCCTACTCCCAAGCTCCTAATATAGAATATTTTGGAGGTAGGCATAGGAATCTTTCCTTTTACCAAGCACCCCCAGATGATTTGTATCTGATAATCATTAACCATGAATGAATAACAATGAATCTGATAATCATTAACCTACGAATGTGGCTGCCTGGGCTGTCACACCTGAGAATATTCCTAAAATTATTACTTTAAATTGGCTTATGGTGGCTTAAAAACATGTCCAATATTCTTTCACACTTCTCCCTTCAAAAGATGAACCCTACCAACTTGGCAAAACCCCGTCTCTACTAAAAATACAAAAATTAGGTGGGCGTGGTGGCAGTTGCCTATAATCCCAGCTACTCAGGAGGCTGAGGCACAAGAATTGCTTGAACCCAGGAGGTAGAGATCACACCACTGCACTCCAGCCTGGGCGACAGAGCGACACTCCATCTTTAAAAAGTGTGGGCTGGACTTAGGGACTTACTAAGTGTGGGCTGGACTTAGAGACTCACTTGTAATGAATACTGTGGAGGATCTGACAGGAACATCCAAGATCAGAACATAAAAGGGGCTGTAACCTCCTCCTGGCTGTCTCTTGGCTCATCTGCTCTGAGGGAAGTCAGCTGCCACGTTCTGAGGACACTCAATCAGCCCTACAGAGAAGCCCAGGTGGTGAGAAACCGAGGCCTCCTGGCCACAGCCATGTGAGTGAGCAGCTTGGAGGCCCCACTCACCCACGTGAGCTTTCAGAAGGCTTTAGCCCCAGTTGATATTTGAGCAACCTCATGAGAGACCTTGAACCAAAACCACTTAGCAATTCAGCTCCCAAATTTCTAACCCACAGAAACTGTGAGATCATAAATGTGTGTTGTTTGAAGCCCCTAAATTTGAGGGTACAGTCATCCGCTTGTATCTGCAGGGGTTGGTTCCAGGACCCCTTTAGATACCAAAATCCATGGATGCTCAAGTTCCTGACATAAAAGGGTATAGTATTTGCATATAATCTATGCACATCTTCCTGTATATTTGAAATCATCTCTAGATTACTTATAATACCTAATACAATGTAACGTTATATATGAATAGTTGTTATACTGTATTCTTTTTTATTAGTATTATTTTTATTGTATTATTATTGTTATTGTTATTTTTTGAATATTTTTGGTCCATGGCTGGTTAAAGCCACAGATGTGGAATCCAAGGATAGAGTAGTTTGTTATGCAGCAATAGGTAACTAATACGTGTGTAAAAAGTCGGTTTCCATTCATTTCTTGCAGGGCTATACTATTAATCTAATAAGCTACCCCTGGACAAAGTGAGCTTAGCTCCCTTTAGCAAATCAGCTCCCAAATTTCTAAGCCACAGAAACTGTGAGGTCATAAATGTGTGTTGTTTGAAGCCCCTAAATTTGAGGGTACAGTCGTCCCCTGGTATCTGCAGGGGTTGGTTCCAGGACCCCTTTAGATACCAAAATCCATGGATGCTCAAGTTCCTGATATAAAATACTGTATAAAATATATAAAATGCTTAGCTACCCCAAGAAGACTTTATTTTCCTCCAGCCAGTCTCCTGGGCTGAGATATAGAGAATGTGCAGGGGGCGCTGTTCCCAAATTACCTAAGCCCCAGCCAGGCTCTTCCTCCATTCAGATTAGGGGTGTGTTTGCCCAGAGCTTTGTTTGACGTCCTACCTGTGTGTATATACCCTCTGCCCTGCCTACCAGTGCTGGTGCCAAGCCCTTAACACAGCTCACGAAGCCTTGAAAATCCAGTCCCTATTTCTCCCCAGCCCCATCTCTCACCATTTCACCTCTCTACATGCCTCCCAGTTCCCCCCGCATGGTGAACACTGGCATCTGAGCCTGCAGGTCTCTGCACGTGCTCTCCTCCTGCCCAGGACGCCCTGCTATGCCCTGACATCACCTTCTCTGGAGCCTTCCTCAGCTTCCCATGTCCCTTCCAGGCAGTATTGATTGCTTCTCCTCTGTTCCACCAGTGCTTTGCACACTCTAGGAATGACATAAACCTTATTTTACAGTGCAGTTTTTGGTTTGAGGGTCTAGATGATAGTTCTTTTAAAGCAGAATGGTTTAAGTGCCCAAAATACGAGCTTGTAGAATTTCTCTTTGTGTCTTCTTCCAGTCTAGCTCAGTGGTTCTCAAAGGTTAGTATACCTAAGAATTATTGTACAGGGAATATGCAATTGGAATTTATATACAATTCTGAATTTTACATAAAATTGGAAGGCTTGGGGCAATTCTGACTTCCTGGATTTGCACCTTATGTGCCTGCATTTGAATGCATTCCTTATAGTGAAAACACTGTCGTGAGGCATCTAGAATGACAGATTGCCGAGGCTGGGAAGAACCTTTAAGATAATGTAGGCCTGTAGTTCTAAAAATTTTCTGTTACATCCTCCATTGATAATAGAATGGAAACGACGGATAATCTCACTGGAAAACTTTGGCCACCTGAAATTCCTACATGAATTCCAAGTTCAAAATCCTTAAACAGATTACCAGCACCAAATAACTTCAGGGACTATATCCTTTTATATCAGGAACTTGAGCATCCATGGATTTTGGTATCTGAAGGGGTCCTGGAACCAATCCCTGCAGATACCAGGGGACGACTGTACCCTCAAATTTAGAGGTTTCAAACAACACACATTTATGATCTCACAGTTTCTGTGGGTTAGAAATTTGGGAGCTGATTTGCTAAGTGGTTCTGGCTCCAGGTCTCAAATATCAACTGGGGCTAAAGACTTCTGAAACCCTTTTTACAGATGAAGAAAATGAGGCCCAGAGAAGGGCCAAGGCCTCAGAGCCCTGTGGTGAAAGAGCTGGGCCTGTAATGCAGATCTCTTTACTTTCTCGTTTCTGGTTCCTTCCCTGGGTCAGGGGCCTCCCTTACAGCACCCTGGGTCTGTGCCAGTATAGCCTCTGCTTGGTGATGTTCAGAGACCAGAACCCTTCCTTTTCCGCTTTAGCCTGCTTGACACTTCATCCAAATTTGGGCGGTTCAGCGGAAGCCTCTGTCCCTGGGGCCATTTCATCACCCAGAGGGTTTAAGTAGCGGGAAGGTTATGGCTTCCTTGGTCCTCTAAGAAGGGAGGATTGGGCCCAGAGTTTTTGACCACTGATAAGTGGGTAGTGAGATTGGTATGTCAGACAGATGAGAATTCATTATAAAGAAACTCAAGACAACAATGAGGGCCAATAGTAGAGCAGAGAGCGAAGAAATATAGGCTGAAATAAAGTCAGAAAATAGTTATCTGCGTGAGGTAGCTAGAATCAAACCAGGTACTTAAGGATACAGGAAGCTATAGTTGATTGTAGGGAAGATAAGAAGTGTAAGGAGAGAAATGGCCAAGAACCAAGTGGTTTTCGCAGGAAGCTAAACTGTGAGAAAAATTACCTACATCTGCCCCTCTAAATAGGTACTTTAGAGGTGACTGGTTGGTGTCTGTTAGGATACTTTTGCTTTAAAAATAAAGAATAAAAAACAAATCTCCTAAAACTGTCTTTAATCAATAAAGAGAATTTATTAGGTTTTATTACTTGAAGGTTCAGCGGTAGGTTAGACTTCAGGAATAGTTTGATCAAGGATGTGGCTCAGTTTCTCTGTAAGTTTCTCTGTTCTGCCCTTCTCTGTGCACTGGCTTTATCCTCAGACTGTCTTCCTTCATTGTAGCAAAGTGGCTACAGCTGTCCCAGGCCTCATGTCCGCATACTATACTCTCAGCAATAAGAGAGAGCTCTCGTTCTCCAATCACTGAACCGAAGTCCTGAACATCATTCTTATTAATCACTGTGGCAAGGGAGATGGGATTACAGTGAAGGGCTTGGGCCAATCACAGCTCATCCTGGGGATGAGCTGGCTCAATTGCTTCTCCTCTGGAAGCTGTGAAAGGCAGGGAAATGGATTCTTCTCAGAAGCCTCCAGAAGGTACCAACCCTGCCAATACACTGATCTCAAACTTCAGACCTCTAGGACTGCAAGAGAATAAATTTGTGTTGTGTTAAGCTGCAAAATTTGTTACAGCAGCAATAGTAAGCTAATACAGATTTAATTCCCATGAAACCTTATAAAGTATACACTACTGTCATCATTTCCATTTTACTTATGAGGAAACTGAGCCTCAGACCAGCTAAGTAGCTTTCCCAGCAGTTAAGTGGAACCCATGCAAACCCTGAGCTACTACACATCAAAGCTGGGCAGGTAGAGGATGGGGAGGCCACCACGGTGTTCATTCTGTGGATTTAAGGGGGCCGTGGCACTATCTACTAGAATTCTGACAGCTGTTATTTTATTTTATTTGTTTATTTATTTATTGAGATGGAGTCTAACTTTGGCACCTAGACTGGAGTGCAGTGGCATGATCTTGGCTCACTGCAACCTCTGCCTCCCGGGTTCCTGCCATTCTCCTGCCTCAGCCTCTCAAGTAGCTGGGACTACACGCGCCCGCCACCACACCCTGCTAATTTTTTGTGTGTGTTTTTTTTTAAATAGAGATGGGGTTTCACCATGTTAGCCAGAATGGTCTCGATCTCCTGACCTCGTGATCCACCCACCTCGGCCTCCCAAAGTGCTGGGATTACAGGTGTGAGCCACCTCGCCCAGCCCCCGGTTATCTTTTTTAAAGGCCCTAGTTTGGTCCACACTCCATTTCTAGAGATTTCTTTTGACTCCTTCTTCAGCTGTGACTGAGCCCCTCTGAGTCCTACCTGCTCCTCTTGCAAGTTTGGGAACCTGGCACTGAAAGATGCTGATTCAGTGTTTAGAAGTCACAGAAAATTAGAACAGGAAGGGATCATTTGAAGTCATCTGATCAAACTCCTCATTCCCATTTTTGTATAGAGGTGCTTCCCATCTGAACTCCAAATCCAGTGGTCTTTCTCTGACCCAGTGGGAGGCTCTAGAGTGTAAAGTGTAGGAGGCCAGTTTTGACACAGTGCTGCCACTTAACTGCTGGGAAAGCTGCTTAGCTGGTCTGAGGCTCAGTTTCCTCATAAGTAAAATGGAAATGATGACAGTGGTGTGTACTTTATAAGGTTTCATGGGAATTAAATCTGTATTAGCTTACTATTCCTGCTGTGACACATTTTGTGGCTTAACACAACACAAATTTATTCTCTTACAGTCCTAGAGGTCTGAAGTATGAGATCAGTGTATTATTGGCAGGGTTGGTACCTTCTGGAGGTTTCTGGGGAGAATCCATTTCCCTGCCTTTCACAGCTTCCAAAGGCTGCCTGCATTCCTTGGCTTGTGGCCCCTTCCTCCATCTTCAGAGCACATCACTCCATCCTGTTTCCATAGTCACATCTCCTTTCTTTGACTTTGATCCTCCTGCCTCCCTGTTATAAGGAGCATTGTGATTACATTGGTCTCACCTGGATAATCCAGAAAAATCTCTCCATTTAAAGAGCCTTACTCAATCACTCTTCAAAATTCCCTTTGCTATGTAAGAAAACATATTCACAGGTTCTGGGTGTTGAAATGTGCACATCTTTTTGGGGCGGGGGCAGAGGTTGCTTTATTGTGTGTACGATAGAGTAACAATTAATGTAAAAGCATTAATTGCATAGCACCAGGTATGTAATAAGTATTCAACAAATGGCATTAGTATCATTTAGGGACCACCTACTAGTGCCCATAATCAAAATAGATATAGTTTTTGCCTTTGTGTCTTCGTGTCTTATCCAGTGTCCACAAGCCAGGGAACACAGGCAGCCTTTGGAAGCTGTGAAAGGCAGGGAAATGGATTCTCCCCAGAAGCCTCCAGAAGGTACCAGCCCTGCCAATACACTGATCTCATTTGATACTAATGCCATTTGTTGAATGCTTATTACATATCTTGTGCTATGCAATTAATGCTTTTACATTAATTGTTACTTTATCGTAAACAGAATAAAGCAACCTCTGCCCCTGCTCCAAGTGATTGTATCAGCCAGCCTTTCCTGTGTAATCAACTACCCTAAAGCTTACTAACTCAAAACAACTACCATTTATTTAACTCTCAGTTTAGTAAGTCATCAGTTTCAGTTCTTCTGGTCTGGTCTGGGTTTAGCTAGTTTCTACTGGGCTCCCCCATGGTCACTGGGGCTGCTGGTTTATAATGGTCTTGGCTGGAATGAATGGGGCCTCTCTCCATGTGTTTTTTTCTCACCCAATAGGCTGGCCCAGGCTTGTTTGCATGTTGGTGGAAAGGAGCAACAAGAATAGTAAGACCTCTTAAGTCCTAGGCTTCAAACTGACACATTGTCATATCCGCCACTTCTACAGATCAACAAAAATCACAAGGTCAGCCCTGTTTCAAGGGCTTAGAAAGTAAACTTAATCTCTGATGAGAGAAGTAGTATTGTGTCCCTTTTTACAATCTACCACAGTGACATTGAAGGGAGGAGAAAGGAAGCATTGAGTTGCATGCCAGTAGAATACTTACTAGGGAAGAATTTCCCTCTGGAAAGTTCCCCAGGAAGGGAGGCAGCAAGGCTGCAACAACCTGTTTAGGAGTGGCCCTGGGGTGGCTAATTATTCTTGTGCTCTCTGTGAAGGACAACACATTAGCATATTTCTTTCTCAATGTGCTAAAGTGCCAGGCCCCAAGATCTCTATTATAAATGACACAATTAAGTCCTTGGCAAGAAAAAGTCAAGTTCGCCAACCTCTCTTCTGTTTTTCAGAAAGCTAGTAGGACAAGCAGAGTTACTACATCAAAGTCCACACGAGTGACAAAAACACAAATTTTGAGAAATTGAGAGAAGTCATTGGAACATTAAATTCCTTTAAAACAAAGGTTTCTATTTGTCATTAGCAAATGTAGTAAAAAAAAGCAGGATGTAAAACAGTTGATCCAGCCTTATCCTAATTCTTTTAAGACAAAAATATTATATGTAGGCCTAGAAAAATGATTGGAAAGACGTGTGTGTGTGTGTGTGTGTGTATATATATGTATCTCACAATATTAACAGATATCTTTGCTGGGATTAGAGGTGACTTTTTCTTTCTGTTTCTGCAAAATTTCCCAGTTTCTATAATAAACCTGAATTACTTTAGTAATCAGGAAAAATTTTAATTGAAAAAAAAACCCACAATGGATTCTTTTTTTTTGGGGGGGGACAGAGTCTTGCTCTATTGCTCTGATTGGAGTGCAGTGGCTCTATCTCAGCTCACTGCAACCTCTGCCCCTCTGGGTTCAAGCAATTCTCTCGCCTAAGCCTCCCAAGTAGCTGGCTGGGATTACAGAGGCATACCATCACGCCTGGATAATTTTTGTAATTTTAGTAGAGATGAGGTTTCACCATGTTGGCCAGGCTGGTCTTGAACTCCTGACCTCAAGCAATCTGTCTGCCTTGGCCTCCCAAAGTGCCAGGATTACAGGTGTGAGCCACCGCGCCTGGCCCACAATGGATTCTAATTGCTTCAGCATTTTAAAAATGAAGCCCTAAGTTATTTGATTATGTTGTTAATGGTATTTGCTAGAATTGGGACTTTCATATTTTTCTCTTTAAAATTATCCTGGGGCACTAATTTGCACACTAAGGTCTTGAACTCCTAATTTCAAGTTTATGAGATGTATTAATTAGTGCAAGTGCCTTTCATTTGTCCAATCTCTCACTTCTCTAGATGCTGGGAGCTCAAAACTCTTTAGCAAGTGAGGTACCCAGAGGCCATTACACTGACTTTTTTTGAACAAATGACTCTACAGAGCTGTGATTTAATATCTTGCTCTCGGCTTTTATCAGGGGTTGATATTGATATACTGAACAGGCCTGCAAAGAACATTTCTGCATCTTTTATAGAACTGCTGCCAAAGGCCTTGTCTTTTATTTGGTTCGCAGTCCTTTATATGGAGATCCCCTCAGTCAATTCCCCTTGTGTACCTCATGAGGAAGTTTGGTTTCTATAGTGCACTGGTGTGGCTCATGTTAGGGAATGCTGAGATGAGGTCATTTATCTTGTTTTCCTTTTGCCTTTGCTGCTGGGAAGCTTAGAATCAAATTTTGTGCTCAATGAAGGCAACTATCCTTAACCAAGGTTTTCTATCTTGCTGAGTAGTACCACCAACTATCCGTCTCACTGAAGCTAGCAATTCCAGACAACATTCTAGAATTTTCTGCCTTCTTGCAGCTATTACCAAATGAAGGCATTCAGGAAATGTCACCCCAAAACATGCTGGTTTGGTATTCTGATTGCTTTGGCCCGAGGGCACTTGGGGAATAGCAATACAGGCAGAGCTTTCTCTGGGTTCCCTTTATCTGCCTAAAGAGGACTCCTCCAAAAGAAACTCAGTGGTCATGAATCCCCTCCCTGGACTCTCATCAACCAGGGAAGATTGGCTCCTATCACAGGAGAGGGGATGGGAGGTTGATGCCACACCAAGACAGACTTTGTCACAGGTTGTCATGTATTCTTCTGAGGCCCCATTCATCTTTCCCCAAAATCATCTATTTTCCCTTAAGTTGCCAAAACCCCCTCCCCTGTCATACATGAAGAGAGGATCTAAACTTCTAGATCTTACTGGGTTTTGGGGTATTCACTTTTCTTTCATGTAATGCCTCTGAGCATGTAGTAAATGTGTTTACCTTTTCTCCTGCGGTATTAGTCCGTTCTCACATTGCTATAAAGAAATACCTGAGCCAGCCTGGCCAACATGGTGAAATCCCATCTGTACTAAAAACACAAAAATTAGCCGGGCATGGTGGTGCATGTCTGTCATCCCAACTACTTGGGAGGCTGAGGCATGAGAATTGATTGAACCCAGGAGGCAGAGGTTGCAGTGAGCAGAGATTGCGCCACTGCACTATAGCCTGGGCAACAGAGTGAGACCCTGCCACAAAAACAAAACAAGAAAAAACCCTGAGACTGGGTAATTTATAAAGAAAAGAGGTTTAATTGGCTCACGGTTCTGCAACTGTACAGGAAGCATTATGCTGATGTCTGCTTGGCTTCTGGGGAGACCTCAGGAAGCTTACAATCAGGGCAGAAGGCAAAAGAGTCAGCAGGTCACATGGCAAAAACAGGAGCAAGAGAGAGAGGTGGGAGGTGCTACACACTTTTAAACAACCAGATCTCTTGTGAATTCACTCACTATCTCTATCTTGAGGACAGTACCAGGGGGGTGGTACTAAACCATTCATGAGAAATCTGCCCTTATGATCCAACCACCTCCTACCAGGCTGTAGGATACAGTAAATTCCTCTTCGAAGTTTAGCCTGTTAACTTCCTTTAAAATTTAAGAGGGAGAAAAATTGTTAAGTACAGTAAGTTCTGAGTTCTTCTTCAAAGAACCAATATGTCGTATGTTTAGCTTCCCTGTTCTTTGTTCTCCATTTTAAAGTATAACTTCCTCGTTCTTTACCTTCCTTGCCCATAGTTTCAGTAAACAACCCCCTCCTAGCCTCTATCACCTGTTTTGTCCTTAGGCGTCCTTAGTCACCTGTTCTGTCCTTAGTAATCCTTAGTCACCTGCTCTGTAACTGTCCCTCCCTCCAAAACTACTCACCCCACCACTCTGGCTCATACCCTCGCTCTCTTTAAAATAGCCAATCGGAATTAGCTTAGACTGTGTGGTCCAACCCTAGCCAATAGGGGAAAGACACAGCAGTAGGGGCTACCTGTGTTGGGAATAAGAACCCCTTCCCCTCCCTTGTCCGGTGTGCTCTTGCCATTGCTCCATCCAGAGACGCACCCTTCTATAGAAGTAAATTGCCTTGCTGAGAGAACTTTTGCCTGAGTGCTATTTTCACTTGGCAGCACCGAGCATTTACTTCCAAGAAGGCCCCACCTCCAACATTGGAGATTACAATTCGACATGAGATTTGGACTGGGACACACATCCAAACTATATCACCTGTTCATCTGCCTACTATCAGCTGATTTCATAGATGCAATTATCAAACACCTCAGAGGGTAGTGGGAAAGTCTGCCCTCTCCTACACAATCCTGGAGCATTTTCCTTTTAAGGCTCTCTCCAGTCTGTTCACCACTCTGTAGTCCTATAGTTTCCTTTTAGTTCAGCCATCATTTTGTGCTTGGATTGCTCAGTATCTCCTAACTGTACTTCCTGAATCTCTTCTTCCCCTATCCTACAAAAATCCTCTACCCAAAATGGCCATCTTCCACACCAAGATGAGCAAGTGGTCTTTGTAACATGCCAATCTAATCTGGCAAGTTAAAAATCTTACCATGTGAAGTCTTAACTCCTTCACTTCTCTCTCTCTCTTTCTCTCTCTCTCTCTCTCTCTCTTTTTCTTTCTTTCTTTTTTTTTTTTTTTTTTTGAGACGGAATCTCTCTCTGTTGCCCAGGCTGGAGTGCAGTGGTGCGATCTTGGCTTGCTGCAACCTCCTCCTGCTGGGTTCAAGCAATTCTTGTGCCTCAGCCTCCCAAGTAGCTGGCATTACAGTCACATGCCACCGTGCCTGACTAATTTTCGTATTTTCAGTAGAGTTGGGGTTTCACCATGTTGGTCAGGCTGGTCTCAAACTCCTGACCTCAAGTGATCCACCCACCTCGGCCTCCCAAAGTGCTGGGATTACAGGCGTGAACCACTGTGTCCGGCCTCCTTTGCTTCTCTTGCATAAGTCTCTATCTGCTTCTCTCAACTTTCATCTTCCAGCTCTTTACTCCAACCATATGGAATCCACAGCCGTACTCTCTCTTGTCTCTGGGATTCCATTTTCTCAGTTGCTTTTCTCTCTTCTCCAGCTCCCCTTTGGCATGGTTCATACCATGGATCTTGCTTCAGAGTTTATGACTAAAGCCTTCCCTGGTTCCTTCTCTCCTCTGAGACTGGTTAGGTATTCCTACTGTGAGTCCCCAAAGTTGTCCACACTTCCCCTAACATAACACTTGCCATGGTGAATTGTAGGGTGGGTTTCCTTTTCTGTCTCCTCTAAACTGTAAGACCCAGGAGGGCAGGTTCTAGGTCTACCTCCCGTTATACCTTCAGGGCCAGCATAGCACCTGGTCCACAGTAGATGCTCACTGAGTATTTGTTAAAAGAATCAATAAATAAATAAACTAAATTTTGGCATTAAAAAAAAAATCTCTTCTCCACTCCCAACCTCCTCTCCTTTACTCTCATTATTTATCTATTGTTTGTCCCTATTGTTTTATATTTCTCCTTCCATAAATCAATCTGTAAATTGTTTTTCAAAAATGGCCACAATATCCCATTCCTTGCAGCAAGTCCTTATCAAGAGGTGGCGCCTGTTTTCCCACCTCTTGAATCAGTGCTGGTACCCTCATGAATAATACGCAGCTGATTGAGTGTGGCTGACTGCATCTGTTCAGGCAGCCTTGCATGTTTCTGCTCCCTCCCTTGGAACTGCACAGCAGCCATGTGAACAAGCCTGAGCTAGCCTGCTGGACAATGAGAGACACAAGGCTGAGATCTCACCATCATCCCAGCCAACAGCCTGCTGGCCTCCTGATGTGTAAGTGAGGCCACCTAAGACTAGATGGCCCCAGACAACCTGTCACTGATGTTAGATGTCTGAGTGAGCCCAGTGGAGGTCAGCTCTGCTGGACCCAGATCAGTGGACACACCTAATTTGAGAAATAGACTTGAGAGCAATAACAAAGTCTTGTCTTAAGCCCCCCCACATATCAAGGTGATTTCTTATAGTACACCTTGGTATCTTTCCTGGAAACTGACCTCAAGTGACACCATCCAACACACTGGGAGACACTTTGAAGCCTCCAGAGGGTTAGGGTCAATCTGGTCCTCTTTTTCTCCAGCAACTTAGGGCACACACCCCAAATCTGTTTTTTGTTGTTGTTGTTTTGGTTTTGTTTTTGTTTTGTTTTGAGACAAGGCGTCACTCTGTTGTCCAGGCTGGAGTGCAGTGGTGAGATCATAGCTCACTGCAGTCTCAAACTCCTGGGCTCAAGCTATCCTCCCACCTCAGCCTCCCGAGTAGCTGGGACTACAGGTGCATGCCACCATACCTGGCTAACTTTTAAATGTTTTTTGTGGAGATGGGGGTCTTGCTATGTCTCCCACTCTGGTCTCAAACTCCTGGGCTCAAGTGATCCTCCCACCTCAGCCTCCCAAAGTGCTGGGATTACACGTGTAAGCCATTGCACCCAGCCCCAAATCTTTTTTTAAGACAGAATTATAAAGTGTGCCTCAATTTCTAGATGATCAAATTCCTCTTACATCCTTCTCATCTCCACTTTACTTCTTCTAGCCCTTTCTTCTGAACTAAAAAGCAAAATGAAACTGAATTTAATTTCTCTTCCCTGGACTCAGAGTATCTGAATTTTGCTTGGATTGGGATCCTTTCAACTAACCCAGTGACTGGCTCCAAATTTGGTGTGGCCTGCTGCTCATAACTGGCTCCTTCATGACCTCCAGCAAATGACTTAATCTCTCTGAGCCTCAACTTTTCTCATCTGTAAAATGGGCTGAGGTGGGAGGATCGCTTGTGCCCAGGAGTTTAAGGCTGCAGTGAGCTATGATTTTGCCACTGCACTCCAGCCTGGGTGACAGAATGAGACCCCATCTTCAAAGATAAAAGTAAACAAAATAAGAAACCGAGAGCCAGTTGCTCAGGTTAAGGTCTGACTCTTACCAGCCAAGTGATATTGGCCAAGTCATTTAGAAGCAGTCAGATTTTAGGGCTATTAGAGAGGTGCTTCTCAAACTTCAAAGTGCAAGATCCTCAGGGGATCTTGTTCAAATGCAAATTCTGATTCAGTCTGTAGGTGCTATGGTTTGAATGATGGTGTCCCCTCCAAAATTCATGTTCAAAATTAATCTGGCCAGGCACGGTGGTTCATGACTGTAATCTCAGCACTTTGGGAGGCTGAGGCGGGTGGATCACTTGAGGTCAGGAGTTTGAGACCAGCCTGGCCAACATGGCAAAACCCTGTCTTTACTAAACATATAAAAATTAGCTGAGCATAGTGACAGGCACCTATAATCCCAGCTACTTGGGAGGCTGAGGTGGGAGAATCGCTTGAACCTAGGAGGCAGAGGGTGCAGTGAGCCGAGATCATGTCATTGTACTCCAGCCTGAGCAACAGAGCGAGACTGTCTCAAAACATAAATAAATAAATACATAAATAAATAAAATTAATCCATAAAGCAAGAGTATTAACAGGTGTAGCCTTTGGGGGGTGATTAAGTCATGAGGATGCCACTGTCATGAATGGGATTAGCATCCTTATAAAAGGGCTCAAGGTTGAAAGGGATGCTCTCTTGCCCTTCCATCCTTTGTACCATGTGAGGACATAGCATTCCTCCCATCTGAAGAACACAGTGTTCAAGGTCTCACCAGATACAAAGACTGATGGCACCTCCACCTTGGACATCTTGACCTCCAGAACTGTGAGAAATAAGTTTCTTTTCTTTTCTTTTTTTCTTTTTGAAATGGAGTCTTGCTCTCTCACCCAGGCTGGAGTGCAGTGGATGTGATCTTGGCTCACTGCAACCTCCGTTCCCCGGGTTCAACCCATTCCTGCACCTCAGCCCCGCAAGTAGCTGGGAAACCGGTGTGCCTGGCTAATTTTTGTATTTTTAGTAGAGACAGGGTTTCCCCATGTTGAACAGGCTGGTCTTGAACTCCTGACCTCAAGTGATCCACCTGCCTTGGCCTCCCAAAGTGCTGGGATTAAAGGTATGAGCCACTGCGCCTAGTTAGAAATAAGTTTATATTGCTAGTATATTATCCAATTCGTGGTATTTTGTTACAGCAACACAAACAGACTAAGACAGTTGGAATGTGGTGGGATTTGAGCTTCCTCATTTGTACAAGCTGCCAGGTGATGCTTGTCACTGTTAGTAGCTGGCTGCTGCTCAGTGACAGGAGCACCCAATGGCGTGGCTGTAACCCTGGCTGCACATTAGAATCACATAGGAAGCTCCAACCAAATTCCATGTCAGGTCCCACCCCTGTAAATCTTCTAATTTGATTGGTTTAGGGTGGAGTTTAAGCATTGGAAGCTTAGAAACTCTCCCCTAGTGATTCTGTTGTGCAACCAGAATAGAAAACCACTGGCTTGGTCCATACTCCTCATCATCTAGGGCTTTAGGTAAGGGAACTATATGATTTATTGTCCAAGCTGGAACACATTTTATTTTATTTTATTTATTTTTTTATTTTTATTTTGTAGATGGAGTCTTGCTCTGTTAACCCAGGCTAGAGTGCAACAGTACGATCTCGGCTCACTGCAACCTCCGCCTCTCAGGTTCAAGTGATTCTATTGCCTCAGGTCCCCAGTAGCTGGGATTACAGGCACCTGCCACCACTCCTGGCTGATTTTTGTATTTTTAGTAGAGACGGGGTTTCACCATGTTGGCCAGGCTAGTCTTGAACTCCTGGCCTCAAGTGATCCGCCCACCTTGGCTTCCCAAAGTGCTGGGATTACAGGCCAGAGCCACCACACCCAGCCTGGAACACGTTTTAGAGAAGAAGAAGTCTCAGAGGATAACCACACAGGTTCAGCAGGTGTAAACCAGGGTTGTCCTGGGCAAATCTGGATGCATTAACTGTAGCCTTGTGGGGTCCCAGCCCTGCCCAAAGTCACAAAGGTGATTAGTGGTAGAGCCAGGACTTGAAACCAAGCCTGGTGGCCCTCAATTAAGTTCTCATTTCACTTCCTTGTTACCTTAATTATTCAGTCTCTGAAATGGGAATAAGAATGTTTATCTCGTCAACCCAAATCTAGGGTGATCTATGGTTATAAAAGGAGGCCATAATCCACGTAAATGTGCTTTAAAAAGTCAAGTAGCTCTATGGAATTGGAAGGCATTTTTATCATTGTGAGTCTGTGGTATTTCCTGTAAACTAGTGATGAGCTCCAGAGGCTTGATGAGATTCAGGTTCAGTATTTGTGGCAAGACTCTTATAAATGGTGACTGTACTTTCCATTGCAGTCCATCGGGAGGTTTCTAATGTCATAATATCAGGTTATATCTGTCACCGATATACGTGGTAGTATTTGAAAGTGAAATGAGCCAGGTGTAGTGGCTCACACCTATAATTTCAGCACTTTGGGAGGCCGAGGTGGGAGGATAGCTTGAGGCCAGGAGTTCAAGGCCAGCTTGGGCAACATAGTGAGACTTCTGTCTCTACAAAATAAAGAAAAATTAGCCAGGTGCAATGGCACATACTTGTAGTCCCAGCTACTCGGAAGGCTGAGGTGAGTGAATAGCTTGAGCCTGGAGGTTTGAGGTTGCACTGAGCCATGATCATGCCACTGCACTCCAGCCTGGGTGACAGAGTGAGATCCTGTCTCAAAAAAAAAAAAAAAAAAAAGAAAAGAAAAAAAGAAAAACAAAAAAAGAAAAGAAATGATCACCTGTCGATAGCCAGCCCCAAATGGGCTGTGGGTGATGGCACTGTGTCAATGTAGGTTCATCAGCTGTAACAAATATGCCACTCTGGTACATGATGAGACTTGGGGGAGCTGTGCACATGTGGGAGCACGGGGTATGTGGGAACTCTCTGTACTTTATGCTCAAGTGTGCTGCATACCTGAAGCTATTCCTACTCTAAAAAATAAAGTATATTACACAATTGCTTTTATTTTGTTTTGTTTTTTGAGATGGAGTCTTACCCTGTCCCCTAGGCTAGAGTGCAGTGGCGCAATCTCAGCTTACTGCAACCTCCGCCTCCCAGGTTCAAGCCATTCTCCTGCCTCAGCCTCCCAAGTAACTGAGATTACAGACACCCGCCACCATGCCCAGCTAACTTTTTATGTTTTTAGTAGAGATGGGGTTTTGCCATGTTGGCCAGGCTGGTCTCGAACTCCTGACCTCAGGTGATCTGCCAGCCAATTGCTTTTAATGATCCAAGGAGGGAGGAAAAAGGGGGCTGGGGAAGAGAGAGGGACAGAGAGAGAGAGAGGAAATAAGAATGGCAAAATATGGTTGTTGAAGCTGGGCGATGGTACATGGGGTTCACTGTGTTATTCTCGCCTGTATATTTGAACATTTCTGTCATGAAAATTAAACAGAAGAAAACACTACTGATGAATGCCCCTAAGAAGATGCAGCAGACACAGTTGGTGGCTTGTAACCCAGTATTTACTTTCTGATGCCCCTCCACCCACAGCTGGTTGGACACTTGACCAGGCTGCGCCAGTCAGATCTGTTCTCGCCGGAATTTTAAATAAGAGTAAAAATTCTAGACTTGCTGTTGCTGGGCGCCAGAGCTACCAACTCACATGGGGTTATGATCAGTGCAAGCTAAGTAATGAGGCAGCACAAAACAGAAGTTTATGAAATAAATAAGTTGAGGAAGAGGAGAGGAGAAAGAGAGGAAGAGCAAGAGGGAAAAGGGGAGAGGGTGAGACAAAGGAAGAAGGGGAGGGAAAAGCAGGGGGAGAGACATGGGTCCAGAGTGGGGAATGAGGAGTGGGGGTGTGAAGAGAAAGTGAAAGCGTTTAGTTGGTGAAATAGTGCTCCCCGCCAAGGTATGTTCACCCAGAACCTCAGAATAAGACCTTATTGGGTGCACACTTACTAAGAACTAGGAAGAAAAAAAAGAAAATACAAATTTAAAAAGAAAAAGAAAAAAGACCTTATTGGAAAAAAGGGTCTTGGCAGATGTCTTTGAGTTAAGGATCTAGAGATGAGATAATCCTGGGTTTAGGGTGGGCCCTCAATCCAATGACTGGTGTCTTTATATGTGAAAGGAGGGAGATGTAACACCCAGAGACACAGCGGCGGGGCTGTGTGAAGATGGAGGCAGAGATTGGAGTAATGCAGCCACAAGCCAAGAAATGCCAAAGACTGCTGAAGCCACCAGAAGCTGGGGGAGGCGGGCGACGAAGGCTTCTTTCCCAGAGCCTCTAGAAGGAACCAACCAAGCCAATACCTTGATTTGGACTTCAGGCCTCCAGAGCTGTGAGCAAACACAATTCTGTTGTTTGAAGCCACCCAGTTTGTGGTGACTTGCTATGGTAGCCCTAGGAATCTATTTCATCCTAAGAGAGAGGGAAAGGACAAGAGGAGGAGGAGGGAGGGCAAGGGAAGAAAGCAAAAGTGAAAGCAGGAAGGAAGAGGAGAGACAAAAGCAAAGCAGAGACACAGAGAGAGGCAAGACTGCGGCCTGCTCCTCCCCAGAGTACCTGCCCCTGGACTTCATTGTTGATCTGAGGACCTGGCCATAGGTGCCTATTGTGACATTTACCTCCCCACCCTCCACCCGTTTCCTTGAGTGTGTCTACCCCTCACACCCTGGTCTTAGCAACGCCCCTAGTGAGGGATGCAGCCCTGCAGTTGAGCCTTTGCCACCTAGGCAGCCCTGGGCTGGCCCTGGGGACAGGGGCAGGGACGCTGACTGAGGCCAGATGGCTCCTAGTGGGGCGGCTGCTGCCAGCAGGGCACATGGGATGCATGGGGAGGGCGCGCTGGTGACAGGTGGCTCTTCTCTTCTTGCATCCCTCCACCTCACTGCAGAGGTCCCCTGGGACCCTCTCCAAGTGCTGATGAGCCCCACCAAGGGCTGTGTGGCCCGCTCTGAAGCTTGGTACCATCAGAGTCTCCGCCTCGAATGCTCCAGAACAAAGGCACATCCTTGGGGGTTCTACAAAGACCAAGGCTCTTGCTCTCTGCCTCTGCCATGCCATGTCATTTTGTATTCACCACCATAGCTAATATTTCCGAAGCTCTCCTTTTGTGCCAGGTGCAGTACCAAGTGCTGTACAGGCATCGTCTTCACGGATGCGCCTGCTGCGACCCCACATTAAAACGAGAAACGGACGCTGATCAGGGAGGAAAAGACCCTGCCCGAGGACCCTGGAAGGCGAGAGCCAGGCTCAGAATGTGACCCCAAGTGCTGCCCTTTGCCCCCTGTGCTCTGCTGCCCTGTAACCTCTGTGCTCTGCTGCCTCTCTGTGCGCATGCCTTGAATGAGGATGGTCCTTGACATCCAATGCGTTCCCACACACTCAATTGTTAGTGAAATGATAACAGATTTTTTATAAGCTGTTAGCTGGGAAAATAAGGAGCTGAATCATTCTTCCCTGGGCTTCTCAGCCCCAGGAGTTCCCCTCCGTTCATAGCAACTACACCCATCTATCTCCATGAGGAGGGCTGAGGAGGGCTAAGGAGGGGCGAAGGGAAGCAGTGGGAAGGCAGAGGTTTTAGCGCACCGTGATGGGAATGTCTGGGAAACAAAGCCCAGGCGTGAGCTTACTTCTTTACTTCATTTCTGCTCTTCCCCCAGACTTTTTTGGAACTGTACTGGAGCTCATGCCAGTTGCCCTGAGTCTCTCTGCCAACCTGGGACGCCCCCATCCCAGCCTTGCCCAGGCCACCATTTGTGTCGCCGATGGTGTAGGGCCCTGGGATATGTCAAGTACACTTTAATCAAGAGGTTTTCAAAAGCACGACACTCTGTGGTTTAGGGGTGCCTGCTTAGGTGTCTTCAACAAAGCAAGGAAACTATTACCGATTGGGAGGGAAGAGGTGATGTCCTGGACAGGATGTGAGACCTGTGGGATATGGACAACTTACCTGGACCTGGGCAGTGAGGAAGCAGAAATTAGTTGATAATACTTTGTTAAGCTCTGTGTTTATGCTTTTGGTGTTTGCGAATACAATTTTTTTTTTGGGGGGGGGATGGAGTGTCACTCTTTTTGCCCAGGCTGGAGTGCAATGGCATGATCTCGGCTCACTGCAATCTCCACCTTCTGGGTTCAAGTGATTCTCCTGTCTCAGCCTCCCAAGTAGCTGGGATTACAGGTGCACACCACCATGCCTGGCTAATTTTTTTTTCTTTTTTTAAATTTTTAGTAGAGACGGGGTTTCTCCATGTTGGTCAGGCTGGTCTCAAACTCCTGACCTCAGGTGATCCGCCCACCTCAACCTCCCAAAGTGCTAGGATTACAGGTGTGAGCCACCGGGCCCGGCCGAATACAAATGTTGTATTTTACGACTTTGGAAATGTTCAAAAATAATACAGTTTACCTCCCAGGGTTCTTGGTGCATTCTTTCAGACATGCATCTGATGCCCTTGCACACAGTAGGTGCTCAAAGAACAGGGGATGGGGTGGCTCTTCCCTGGTCATTATTCAGCCAAGGGAGAGCTCAGTGGTTGGTCAGGCTCAGAACTCTAAGAAGAACATAAAAGAGAAGAGGGAGTGGCAGTTGGCAGTGGAGTGAGGCAGAGATAGATGAGTTATTGCCAAATTCATGGGAAAGTGAGAAATTTATTAAGAATCACCTGCATCCCAGGCCAGGGTAGTTTCAGAAAGGAGCTATGCTAATGGTTTTTAAATTTCTTCTTTGTTCATTCATGCAAGAAATATATAGAGAGCACCTGCCATGTGGCAGGCATTGCACTGGCTGAGGGGATACTGGAAGCAGGATAGAGTCCCTTCTCTCAGGGCTAGAGAAGTGGACGTTTAATGGGGTGGACTCGATCCACTGGGCTAAGAACAAGGCTGGAGAAACAGAGTGTAGCTGAGCCCCTAAGGGAGTCCTTCTGCCCAGTGGGTTTTTTTGTTTTGTTTTGTTTTGTTTTGGGGGACAGGTATTTGTCAGAGAAGTCTTTCTGAAAGAAGTCACACATATGCTGAGCCCCAGAGTTAGTTGAATCTAGCATATTCCAGGCAGGGCAACAGTACATACAAAAGCCCAGAGGTGAGAAAGAAAGGATGATGACTGAGGAACAGTAGAAACATTTGAGTGGCTAGAGTGCAGAGAGAGAGAGAAGGAGAGACCAGTGAGGTAAGCCAAGGTCAGTTCACAAAGGGCCTTCTATGCCCCAGTAAGGAGTCAGGCTGTACTCCTAAAAGCAATGGAGAACAATTGAAGGATGGCAAGCAGGGAGGGGTGCTACATTGTCCCAAGCTTCCTTTTAGAAGAACGTGATGACTGCCATGTCTGTTAGAAATGGATGGTTACCCTGGGTGAGCAATGCCAGCCTCCCCTTCTGGAACAAGAGCTGACCTTCTAAGTAGAATTGCCTTCACCCTCCTACCTAGAACCTGTGCTTGGTCAAAGTATGGGGAAAAACCACTTCTGCCTATCTTATTTGGTCCATGTGGGCTGCTATAACAAAATGCCTGAGACAGTAATTTATAAAGAACAGAAATTTATTTCTCAGAGTTCTGGAGGCTGGAAGTCTGAGATCAAGGCAGGTTCAGTGTCTGGTGAGGCCTGGCCTCTGCTTCCAAGATGGCACTTCGTTGCTGCTTCCTCCAGAGGGAACAAAGGCTGTGTCCTCACGTGAAGGGCAAAATGGGCCTAGACAATTCTTCCCAGCCCTTTTATAAGGGTATTAATCCCATTCACAAGGGCTCTACCCTCACGACTAAATCACATCCTAAAGGCCCCACCTAATAATATCATCACATTGTTGATTAAGTTTCAACATATGGGCTGGGTGGTGTGGTGGCTCACGCCTATAATCCCAGTACTTTGGGAGGCCGAGGCGAACAGGTCACTTGAGGTCAGGAGTTTGAGACCAGCCTGGCCAACATAGTGAAGCCCTGTCTCTGCTAAAAATACAAAAATTAGCCAGGCGTGGAGGTGGGTGTCTGTAATCCCAGCTACTTGGGAGGCTGAGGCAGGAGAATCGCTTGAACCTGGAAGGCAGAGGTTGCAGTGAGCTGAGATTGCGCCATTGCACTCCAGAGTGAGACTCCACCAAAAAAAACCCAGAAAGTTTCAACTGATGAGTTTTGGAGAGCACATGCAGATCATAGCACTGCCCAACTCAAAAAACAAGAATCCTGATTGTCAGGGAACCATGGATGAAAGCCTCATAGGGACAGGGATGTTCGGGCTTGCTGCACAGAGCTCCCCTTCAGGGCCAGGCCCAGGGCCTTGCATAGAATAAGAACTCCATGCTTGCAGATGAGCTAGCAAGGCTGCTTCTGTCTAGCTTTAGTTTTCCTTAATTTCTAGGACTATAATGGGCTGAGGAATTAAGACTTGTATTTATGGGCTGGGTGTGGTGACTCACACGTGTAATCCCAGCACTTTGGGAGGCTAAGGCAGGCAGATCACGAGGTTAGGAGTTCAAGACCAGCCTGACCAACATGGTGAAACCCCGTCTCTACTAAAAATACAAAAATTAGTCGGGTGTGGTGGCGTGCACCTGTAATCCCAGCTACTTGGGAGGCTGAGGCAGGAGAATTGCTTGAATCCAGGAGGCAGAGGTTGCAGTGAGCAAAGATTGCACCACTGCGCTCCAGCCTGGGCCACAGAGCAAGACTCCGATTCAAAAAAAAAAAGACTGTATTTACACAGAACTCTGCCTTATGGAAACCCGAAACTCTAAGTGTCTATTTGATTTGTGGCCAGCATTCAACTTTCAGTCTGATGAAAGGCTCACTTTTCAAAGGAGATGTATCTTATTTGTTTGCTTGGGTGACATTAGTGAGAATAAGGGTCCCATGGGGAAAAATGGAGATTCACAGGATCTACCTTCTCTGCAAGAAATGTTGATTCAGTACGTGTATCAGTCAGCACTCGCTTGGTTATACTGCAGTAACAAATGATTCCCCAAATCTCAGTGGTGTATAATGAAAAAAAGGTTTGTTTTTTACTGACATTATATTGGCTGTGTATCGGATCTGCCACGCTTTCTTCATTTAAGGACTCACACAGAAGGAACAGCCCCATAGGGGACATACACTTGTATCAGAGATGTATCATCAGGCTGGGCATGGTGGCTCAAGCCTGTAATCCCAGCACTTTGGAAGGCCAAGGCAGGTGGATCCCCTGAGGTCAGGAGTTCAAGACCAGCCTGGCCAACATGGTGAAATCCCGTCTCTACCAAAAAAAAATTAGCCAGACATGGTGGCGCATGACTGTAGTCACAGCTACTTGGAAGGCTGAGGCAGGAGAATCCCTTGAACCTGGGAGGTGGAGGTTGCAGTGGGCCCAGATCGTGCTACTGTACTCTAGCCTGGGTGTTAAAGTGAGACTCCTTCTCAAAAAACCCCCCAAAAAACAAAAAACATGTATCATCGTCTTCTAGGAAAGAAGGAGCAAATGACTGGGAACTGTAATACTGTTTACCGTAAGAGGTCTGGGGTGGGGCCCAGGGCTATAAGGCTATACATTTTTAAACATTTTTTCTAAGTTTTTTTTATAAAGATGAAGTCTTGCCATGTTGCCCAGGCTGGACTCGAACTCCTGGGCTCAAGCAATCCTCATGCCTCGGCCTCTCAAAATGCTGGTATTACAGTAGTGAGCCACCGCACCCAGCCAAGGGCTACACATTTTTAACCATATATGCAGGTGAGTCTGTTGCAGGAGGTCTGAGGGCCATGTGTTCAGATAAAGAAAGGCATTGGTCTGGACTGGTTTCTCCATGGGCAAATTCAGGCAGTTTTCAGCCTTTTTTTGACACCTAAATCTTCACTTTCATGCTCTTTCTCCTTGATGAGGTCTCCTCTCAGAAGCCTTCAGGGCCTGAGTGCGCCACAGTTCAGCCTTGAGTCCCAGATCTCTCCCCTATACCTCCAGCTCTGTTTTCCACTAAAGAACACAAATAAATCTGGTTTTGAAAAAATAATGAATGTAAATGGGCATGCATACATTTATGTGTTCACCCTGTGTGAGTAGGTATTTGCATTTTAACCAGACTGTTTTCATGACCCAGAACTCATTGCATGATGAGCATTTGAGGCACCCTAACTAGCTGTAATGGAGGGTAGTATTAGAATGTGTACTCTCCCTCCACCCTCCCAGCTGATGGGCCATCACCGTGCTGCTTCTTGCTTGTCTCTGGTACTGCACTTGCCACTTGATGTTGTAATGGTCTATACATCTGTCTCCCTTACTGTCTCCCTTATGAGGTTCTTGAGGGCAGAAGCTTTGAGTTCTTCTTTTAGTCCCCTATATCAAACATGTTTGATGAGTGAATACGTATTTGTTATTTGGGTATTATTGCAACCCACTCTTGGACCATTTGAAAACTTGGATTTTTTTTTTTTTTTTTGCTCATTTCCTGATACTTCTTCCTGGTTCCTTAAAACTGCTCTGGCCAATATGGTAACCATCAGCCACACATGCCTCTGAGCAATTGAAATGTGGCTAGTCTGAACTGACATGTAAAATATTAGATGTAAAACATTGGGTTTCAGAGACTTAGAATGAAAAGAATGTAAAATATCTTATTGCATTTAAAATATTTCATTCATAATTTTATATTGATTATAGATGAAAATTATAATATTTTGGATATGAAAATGAAACATTGTTTAAATTACCATTATTTTTTATTAATGATTATTAAAATTATGAAATCCTGTTTCCTCTGACTTTTTAAACGTGCCTACAAGAAGAATATTAATTTTTTATGTATTTCACTTTATTGATTTATTTTTTTAGAGAGATGGGGTCTTGCTCTGTTGCCCAGGCTGGAGTGCAGCAGTGTGATCAGAGCTCACTGCAGCTTCGAACTCCTGGGCTCAAGGGATCCTCCTATTTCAGCCTCTGGAGTAGCTGGGACTTACTGGTGTGCATCACCATGCCCGGCTAGTTGTTTTTTTTTTTTATAGAGATGGCATCTCATTATGTTGCCCAGGCTAGTCTCAAACTCCTAGCCTCAAGCAATCTTCCCATTTGGGCTTCCCAATGTGCTGGGACTACAGGCATGAGCCACCAGGCCCAGGTCACCAGAAATTTTTAAATTACATAATGTGGCTTGTGTTATATTTCTTCTAGACAGTGCTGTTTTAGAGAATTCTAACAGTTTCTCAATCACATCTGCAGTTTTCTTCACTTCCCTGGGGAGTAATTCACTTGGGTGTGGAAATAGGGACGTACTTTAAGGAGCGAATGAGCACCTAACAGTAGCTTTGCCTCTCTCTGCCTTCAATTCCCTTAAATAAAGCTTTTCCCCTTCCAATTTCTCTGGTGGGGAGGATGCCATCACCCAGCAAATTCCAGCAATTCAATCCTACTTGAGCCAAAGCATCATTTCTATCAGAATTGGGTCTGTAGCAAAGGTTCTTTTTGGTCCTGGTTGGCTGAGCAGGTTTGGTATCTAAATCCTCAATCCTTATTCCAGGACAACTTTGTACATGAGATTGACAGGCATGAAAAAGTTAGAGGAGGATGAGAATAGCTTAAAATATGTAGCCCTGTCAGGAGCATGGACACCCTTGGTAGGGGTGGGGGGCGCGGTGCATAGTGACTGCCAGGAGGCACAAGGGGGCTTTCCAGGAGCCTGAAATGTGCTGATTCTTGGTTTGGGGACTGATTATGTGGGTGCAGTCACTTTATGAAAAGTCATCAAACTGTATACATTTCTGATTTGTTTTTCTGTGGGTATGTTATATTTTATTAAAAAGTTTACATAGGCCTGGTGCAGTAGCTCATGCCTGTAATCCCAGCACTTTGGGGGGCTGAGGCAGGAGGATTACTTGAAGCTAGCAGTTTGAGACCAGCCTGGGCAACATAGCAAGACCCTGTCTCTACAAAAAATTTAAAAATTAGCTGGGCATGATGGTGCACACCTGTAGTCCTAGCTACTTAGGAGGCTGAAGTAGGAGGATCACTTGAGCCCAGGGATTTGAGGCTACAGCGAGCTATGATCATGCCACTGCACTGCTGCCTGAATGACACTACAAGACCTCATCTCTAATAAACATAAAAGTAAATGTAAAAAAAGTGTATATAGGCCAGGTGCAGTGGCTCATGCCTGTAATCCCAGCACTTTGGGAGGTCAAGGCAGGCGGATCACCTGAGGTCAGGTGTTTGAGACCAGCCTGGCCAACATGGTGAAACCCATCTCTACTAAAAAAAAGGCCTGGCATGGTGGCTCACGCCTGTAATCCCAGCACTTTGGGAGGCCGAGGCGGGTGGATCACAAGGTCAGGAGATCAATACCATCCTGGCTAACACGGTGAAACCCCGTCTCTACTAAAAATACAAAAAACTAGCCAGGTGTGGTGGCAGGTGCCTATAGTCCTAGCTACTCGGGAGGCTGAGGCAGGAGAATGGCGTGAACCCGGGAGACAGAGCTTGCAGTGAGCCAAGATCTCACCACTGCACTCCAGCCTGGGTGGCAGAGTGAGACTCCATCTCAAAAAAAAAAAAAAAAAATTAGCCAGGCATGGTGGTGCATGCTTGTAATCCCAGCTACTTGGGAGGCTGAGGCAGGAAGATCACTTGAACCTGGGAGGCGGAGGTTGCAGTGAGCCAAGATTGTGCCACTGAACTCCAGCCTGGGTGACAGAGCAAGACTCCATCTCAAAAAAAAAAAAAAAAAGTGTACATAGTAAAGCAAATAGGATATGAAGGATATGAGTGACAGTCACAAAAATAAAATGAGAGAAAATTGAAGTCCTATGAAAATAAGTCTCTAGGGCAGGATGTAAAAAAACTTTCATCATTTAGCATTTTAAATGTGTTAAATTGATCAATACAATTATTTACAGCTTTTGTGACAGTAGTTTACGATGGCCCCCACGATCTGCCTGTGGTCATGCCCTTGTGAGGGTCTGCTTTTGAGTGTGGATAGAACTGTGACCTGCTTCTAACCAACAGAATACAGAAAGGTGACAGAATGTGTGCAGTTGTATATACCTGATTACATGACATAGATGTTGGTGTGGTTTCTACATCCCCTGCTAACTTTGAAGAAGCAAGCATCATTTTTAGGAAACCCACACAGCAAGGACACCCCAGTGATATCCTGTAGGAGCTGAAGGTGGCCTCTGTTCAACAGTTAGCAAGTGACTGAGACCTTCAGTCCTAAACCACAAATAACTTAATTCTGCCAACAGCCTGAGAGGGCTGGAAAGTGGGTCCTTCCCCAATCAAACCTCTAATGAGACCACAGCCCCAGCTGACACCTGGGTTGCACACACGTGAAGAAAGAGAGCAAGTAAGCTCTCTGGTGTCTCTTCTTATAAGGATACCAATCCTATTCTATCAGAGTCCCATCCTTATACCCTCATTTAGCCTTAATTGCCTCATTGTAGTCCCTATTTCCATATACAGTGACATTAGGGGTTAGGGTTTCAGCATTTGAGTGGTGGTGGAAAGGATACAATTCAATGCATAGCAATGTGTGTACAAGTTTTTAAAACTTGAAGGTAGGATTTTACTCTCTTTTCACTAAGCAACATATCCTGACTGTATTCTCACATTATTCAATATTTTTGTTGGCTGCATAGTGTTCCTGTATAATGCTGCAGAATGGCTGTGTGAATAAACTGTTAGCCATTTAACTGATCTCATTTGGCTGTATATTTAGATGATTTCCACTTTTTTTTTTTCATTAGAAATGACATAGGTGTCCATGTGCTTGTGCATAGAAGTCAGTATAATATGCTTTTATTCATATATCCGGGATTACTTTCTTCTGGATAGGTATTACCTTGAAAATTTTACCAAAAAGGAGCCCCTATATTTTTGCTTTTGTTCTAAGCTATTTTATAGCAAAGAATAGAAAGACAGATATTATTAGGAAATTAGATCTGGGATGCTCCTGTAGGTTTGGAACCTTGAGGTTCAAGGAAGCAGTGTTTTTAGGGACTCAGGGAATTACCTGAGATGCTCTGCTTTAAGAAGCAGCTTCCAGGAGTGACTTGTCTTGTATGTGCTTTTGCCCTAAGGCGATGCATGTGGGGCACAGCCTTCAGGCCCTTTGGAGAGATGTCATGAAGCTGAGTGCCATCTTACAAAGCAGAGAGAAGAAACTGACAAGGATATGTTAGTCCTACAATTTATAGGAAGAAGTGAGGACATGAAATATAGCATCCCAGCAAACACATGGCCAGGTTCATGGGAACTGGTGGTACTGGATGGTGTTAAGGAGATGGTTTTGGTCAGGACGTTGGCATACCCAAATCCTGCTTTAGAACATCTCTCCTTGAAAAAGATAAAGATGTGGAGAATGAAACTATGAAACATATTGTGGTCAGCATTTGTTGGTTTTGCCTTCCCAGCATCTGTTCTCCATTCTTCTGGTAACAGGACCCTGACTATCTTTTGGGAGCCAGCCCTCGCCCACTCTCTGTCCAGGAGTGGGCACAGAATCCAGGTCTGACCAGTCCAGCAGAGGGTACATTGATAGGTTTGCAACCCAGGCCTGGCCGACCTAGGTCTTCCAGGACTCTGGCTTGATCTAAGAGAATTGTTTCTACTGGTAGAGTGTGAGCCTTGAGCAGCCGATAGTGGTGCTTACCACTCAGGAATAAAGGCAAATCGAGGTGAGAAGTGGGGAAACAGTGAGTCTTGATGCGATTGTTGAGCTCCTGGACTCAGCTATATCAGAAGCCACTGAAGCAAGTGTGCCCTCCTCCCTTCTCCCATCTTTTTAAAATTTTTAAGCCAATTTGAATTGGGCTTCTTTTTGTTGGCAACCAAGAGTCCTGAATGAAATACATTTTTATTTAACTGGGGCTCCCTATGCATCTTCAGTGCAGACTGGTGAGCTCTGATATAGAACCTTTTTATCTGAGTTGATGCAACACTTGTGATCTAGAACCAAAGCAGCCCATATACGAATTCCCCATCTTACCACTGCAATGAGGGGTAAGGGCAGAACCCACCCATCCGTGATCAGAAAGAGAGAGAGAGAGAGAGAAAGAACATATGTGCAAAGGTAGGGTTAGGGGGGTTCTACATGGGAGCAGAACAGGAATCATCTAAAGAGGCAGAAATGACTGGGGTGGTCCTTGCTTTTCCTGCTCAGCCACATAGAAGAAGGGGACAAGGAGATACCACCCCCATGTGTGCATAACTTTTTGAACTCAATGAGTGTTCTATCTGTTTTGGGGCTGATGGCCCACCAGAGCATTTGAATTAGACCCAAACCTTCACCCCTGCTCCATGGGGTGGAATGAAAGGAGGTAATGAGCTCTGCTTATTGAAAAAGCTTTAAGGTCAAGAAGCCAGTACAGAATGTGGGTCAGGCTATATCAGCAGTTCCAGCGACCTGGCCATCTTGTCACTCCCTCAGAAGGGACTGCCTACTCTAAGACCGTCCTCGCAGCATGTGATGGCATACGCCTATCATCCCAGCTACTCAGGAGGCTGAGGCGGCATGACAACTTGAGCCCAGGAATTCAAATCCAGGCTAGGTGATATAATGAGACCCTGTCTCTAAAATTAAATACATAAGTACATAAATATAAATAAAATTAAAAATTAAATTTTGTTTAAAATTTAAAAATAAAAATACAGCATCAGCCACCACCAGATGCAGTGGCTGACACCTATAATCCCAACACTTTGGGATGCCAAAGAGGGAGGATCACTTTAGCTCGGGAGTTCAAGACCAGCCTAGGCAACATTACCTTGTCTCAAAATAAATAAATAAAAAATAAAAATCAATAAAAATGCTTACGGTAGAAAAAATACCACCATGATTTTTTTTTAAAAAAAGACTGTTGAGTGGTGACTCAGCCCCTCCTACTCTTTCTGTCTTCCCTTTCTTGCCACCTCGGCTTGTTTCCCTCTGCTGTATGTGTCCCCCAGAGGGTGAGCCCTAACTTGGATGGTTCCCACTTGTCTACTGCAGGGCTTCTCTGTCAGTGAGAGTTTTTGCACCAGGCCTCCTCATTGGCTGCCAGGCTCCCTTATGTCTACACATGGCAGTTTGAGGCTAGCAGATCTGACCAGACTGTGGTCAGGGTGACGGTGACGGGGGTGGTCCCATGACCCAATTTATGGCAACTTAAATGGGACAATGTCTGGCTTCTTGCCTGAGAGCAGAAAAGCCAAAGTAGGTTCCAGAACCCTTGTCTTGGTTCCTCTTTCCCATCCCAGGTTGAAAGAATATGTATAATATGCAGTAGTGTCTACGTGTGTCTGTGAGAGCATGTATGAGCATGCAAGCATACAGAACATTTGACGCTGAGCTCCTCTCTTCTTACACATGTTCATTTCCTCCCTTCCTCCTCACTGTTCTCTTTTTCAAGTAGTCTGTCATTGTATGAGCCAGACTGTGTTGCCTAGGCTACAGGTGTTTTCTATCCATTTTAACCTCCTGTCAGCCATTGAATGTAGGACCGGGTCCCAGAATGTCGGCCACGAACCAGCAATGTCTTAGTCACACCTGCTAGACGATGTACCTGCCAAAGGTCGCCCAACACCCAGTCCTGCCATCTGTCATGGCAGGCCACTGGAAGGGCACCACTCAGTCTGGCCACTTAATCCCAAGTTGGAAAGGTTGAAAATCGTGTGCCTTTTTGAGTCATCTTGCCTTGCTTTGTTTACAGAGCTGGTTCTCAAAGTGTGATCCCTGGAACAGCAGTATTAAGAAAGGCAGCTTGTCAGAAAGGCACCTTCTGGATTTCTATCCCAGACCCCAGAAGCTCAGGGGGTGAACCCAGCTCTCTGTGTTTTCACAAGCCCTCCAGGTGACTCTGATGCTTGGTAAAGTTTGAGAACCAGTGGGCGACAGCATGGTGTCATAGGGCTTGAGTTTGCCTAGTAAAAATATCCACAGCAGCTGATGCTAACTGGGCTGATTACTGCCCGGCTCTGAGCCCGGTGCTGAGCTATGCACTTTACATGAATCATCTAGTGCAGGGTTCTCCTCCTGCCTGAACACTGGAACCAATGAGGATCTTTTGAAACATCCTGATGCTTGGGCCCAACTCAGACAAACAGAATGCAGATGGCCTGGCGGAGATCTAGGCAAATTGGTACTTTTTAAAATCTCCCCAGGAGATTCTGATTCACAGGGAGGGTTCAGAGCACACTTTTGGCCCCATCTCTGACACCCTTCAGCTGTGTGGCTGTGGGAACAGTGCCAAAGCTCACCCTCCCAGCCTTGCTTTCTGCAACTGTAAAATGGGGATGATGACTCCTAGCCTCTCACCTCCCAAGGTTGTCACATGCAATAAATGAAATAAACGATGTAAAATCTTACGGTAATTGCCCTTAAAATTGTAAACAAGTTGGGCTTGAACCCTGAGCTCAAGAACAGGGAAAACCCTGTGTTTCTCTCAGGAGACTAGGGTGGAGGCAGGGTCGGAGGGAGGGGCTCCTCTCTCATCACTGCCTCTGACTTTCCTTTTAGGTTGGCGTCCATCTTTGCCCACTGCACATGCGCATTCCATTTTCAAGGGTCATTCAAACCCCACCCCGAACTCTCCTCTTTTCAAACTTCCACCATCTCAAGGCTATGGTGTGTAACTTGGCTGAACGATCCTAACAACATCAAAGGCTTCTAGCCCAACGGAGCCGACACCTAAAACTGTAAGGGTCCATACAGCCTTCCCACCTCCAGGGATAGCTCATCTTCCTCTTCTCCTTGTGGGCTCCAGCACCCACCACCATCTTGCTCCTCTCTCCCCAGCTTCCAGCCCCTAGAGTTACTTATTCATCTCCCTAGAAGAGTGCTTTATCTCTTTGTCTAATTTGTAGCCCATTCCTGCCTTGCCTGGAGGGAGAGCCTTCCACAACCTAAGTATCTCATGAGGAGGTTTTGCTGAACAAAAGCACTTGCCTCCTGGAAAAGGAATTCTGCCCCAGTTTGTTTGTTTGTTTGTTTTCTTCTCCCCACTACATAAATAGACTTAAAAAACATTGGGTTTGAAAGAAGACATTCATATTGTCCAATGTCCCCTTGCTGGTAATTGACCTTAGAGGGATTATCTCACCCCTTGCTACTCCAAGTATGATCCATGAACCAGCAACATCAGCACCAATTGGGAGTTTATTACTAGATGCAGAATCTCAGCCCAGCCCAGACCTACTGAGTAAGGATCTGCATTTTAACAGATCCCCAGGTGAGTCGTTTGCCCACAAAAAGCTTCGAAGCCCCTTTCTAACCTCTCTGAGCCTGTTTCCTAGTGGGTAAAATGGAGATAATGCCTCACTGGGAGGCTTACATGGAATAATGTATGCAAACACTAAGCTTGGTGTCTTGAAGAGAGAGCCTTCAGTAAATGGTAGCTAATATTATTAGCTATTAAGCTGAACAGCTCTGTGCCTGCATTGGAGATTGTTATTCCAGCCAAAAATAGAACCTCTCAGGATGCTGGGACTCTCAGGGTGAAGCAATTGCTGTGTGCTGGGGCCAGGAAGCAGGGGGTCAGCAGGCCCTGAGATTGGAGGACTTCAGAAGCAGGGAAGGGAGAGATCGGCCCAGCTGCCGCTAAGCCAAAAACGACATTTCATGTGGTTAGACTTAGCACACCCGCTACTGCACAGTCTGGTGTGTTGGGGGGAGACGCAGAGCCACTGGATCAAGGCGGTGTATGTTCTTCATGTGACCTGCTTACTCATGGAAAGTAATTGCATCATTTGCATGTTAAAAGTAGAGAGAGAGGGGGAGGATACAGCGTTTGGTACCACTTATAGCAAGTTGTAGAACAGACAAAACTGAACTAAGGTGATAGAAATCAGAATATTGGTTTTCTGTTGAAGGGTGAGGGGATTAACTGGAAAGATGCATGAGAGGTCTTGGGAGGTGGATGAAAATGTTCTTGATTGGGATGGTGGTGGCATTTGTCAAAATCCATCGAACTGTAGACAACAGTGAATTAGACAATTATTTTTAATTCATTTTTAAAAGTTGGGGCTGGGCACAGTGGCTCATGCTTGTAATCTCAGCACTTTGGGAGACTGAGGCGGGGGGATCACTTGAGGGGTGTGCTGGGGCCAGGAAGTTCGAGACTAGCCTGGCCAACATGGTGAAACTCTGTCTCTACTAAAAATACAAAAATTAGCCAGGAGTCGTGGTGTGTGCCTGTAATGCCAGCTACTTGGGAGGCTGAGGCCCGAGAATCGCTTGAACCTGGGAGGCAGAGGTTGCAGTGAGCTGAGATCACACCACTGCACTCCAGCTTGGGTGACAGAGCAAGACTCCCTCCATCTCACAAAAAAAAAAAAAAAAAAAAGGTTGGGAACAGAAGGGAGAGACCACAGACTCTCACCCCCCAACCCCTGGCCATTTTCATCTGCCCAAAAATGCAGGCCCTAAGCCCAACCTTAGCTGGTCATACTTGACTCAGGGTGGGTGTAGACAATGGCCAGGGCCAGAGTGAACTGACATCTGGGTGAAATTCCTTGGTCAGACCCTCCCAGGGGCCTAGGGGCAGAATTTCTAGCCCAACTGGACTCTGGAGTATACATTTCAGCAAGAAGGAGCCTTGAAAGGCATCCACTTGTACTCCGTCTCCTTGTACAGAGCACCCCTGTGTCCCAGGCCACAACAGCCTGTGCCTTCTGTTTGTTCCCAAATTGCTAGGGCATCGTCCACAGTGGGTTCATGGTGAGAAATTTCCTCTCCTCAGGTTCCCTGTAGATTCAGAACATTTCTTAGGGTACTGGTTTGTACTTTTGGGCACAGTCCCTCATATTTTCCTTCTCCAGGCTGCTGGTCCTGCTACGTTCCTGCGTTGGCCTTAGGTGATCACTACCTTCATCAAGGTCTGCACCTTGGCCGAGAGAGGAGCAGTGAATTCCCTGTCCTCCCTCACTCTGTGTCCTGAGCCATCTCCCAACTCCTCAAACTCCTCATGGTCTCTGGTTGAGACCATGCTTCAACCAGACTCAGGCCATTCTCCCCCATTTCCATTCTGAAACCACTCACTCCAGGCCTTTCTTCACCTTGGAGTGTTGGCCCAATAAAAACTTTTCTCTTCTTTAAATCTTTGTTTCCTGTCTCAGGATTAACTTCTCCCCAAAGGATCAGCGTGAGAATGTCTATTCTTTCAGGGGAAGCTCCACTTCCACCCTCAGTGGGAAAAATCCCAAAGGGAGGGCGGATTATTCAGACAACACACAACCACACAAATACACACACAGCCATACACATACACACACACAACCACATGCACACAACCACGCACATACACACACACAACCACACACACCACACACAACCACACACAGCCACACACACAAACACACACACATAAACATACAGACCACACCAACACACCCCACACAACCACACATACAACCACACACCCACACAACCACACACACACATACACAATCACACACACCCACACAAAACCATACACACACTACCACACAGGCGCACACACACACAGGCACACACACAAAGACACACACACAGGCATATCTTCTCTTTTGCACACACGCTCTCACACACAGACACACACACTCTACACACACACACACACACACACACACACAAACACAGAAAAAGGAAATGACTTCCACTTGGTGGTTAATGACAGAGCTGCCACTGGACAACAGGTCTCCTGATTGACTTTCTGGCCAATCCTGGTTCCTTTGATTGGGGCTGAAATTCATCTTCCACACAGGAACTTGCTCTGCCTGGGACTCCACTGCACGATTCTGGCAAGCCACTTAATGTCTCTGCAGCTCAGCGTCTTGACAGTAATTGGGGACAATAATAGTTACCTACTTCATAGGGATATTCAGTGGCTCAATTAGTAAAAGCTTCTAAAGTGCTTGAGTCCCATTATTAGTTGTAATGGAGTACATCTGCCGGTGTTGGCCAATCTGTTGGCTCTTGGTAGGAAATGCTCTTTCTAAGAAAGCCATAAAGACACAAGCCCTAGGGACTTGAGAAAATAGGAATAGAGCCCAGTGCTGCTAGGTATTTCAAAACCCTCCTTGTCACTTGATTTTTAAGAGAAGATGTTGGAAATTTCTGCCTCAAGAAGTGATCCTTGGGTTTATAGCTATGGACACGTCATCAAAGCGACTGCACTGAGTGGATGTGCAGACACCAAATTGGGACAAGGTGATGGAGAGGGGCTACCTCAGGTAAATGGAAATAAAGCTATGCTTAGAGTTGTCCAATTTGCCCAGGTGAAATTCACACCCGGTGATTGTAGTTAGCCCTCTGTATCAGTTGAGATACAGGGTAAGCTGCTGTTACAGAGTTCTGAAGCTGTGGTGGCGTATACGAGATACGAATAATTTCTCTCTCTTGTCATAGTCCAGAGGTAGCAATCCAGAGCTGGTGGGATCACTGTTCTCACCACAAGGCTTCTGCTTGCGAGCCAATTTCTCACCATCTCCCTACCAGTAGGAGGGGGACAGGGAGCTTTTTTATCTGAGGATAAGATTCAGAAATGGTACCAGCGTTATTCTCTTTAGCCCTTTGGCTAGAACCATTGGCTGTTCTCTCTGCCCATTGGCTTGTAGTCTAATGGCTACACCCTACTGTAAGGAAAGCTGGGAAATGTAGTCTTTACTGGGCAGTCTTTACACTGAAAGGAGGAGAGGATAGAGAGGAGGCCGGGGATGGGGGACAGCTAGCAGTCTACCACAACAGCTTGAGACATTCCGTGAGAGTGTCTGCAGGTGTATAAGTGAAGAGTGTCAGAATATCCAGGACTCCAGCTGGCTCACAGGGGATAATCACAGGAGTGGGTCTGGAAAGTGACTGGAACTTACTTAATAGGAATCAAAAGAGGTAGTCAGGCTTCCTGGGAGAAAAAGTGAAGGTAGACACTGGTCCCATGCCACAGAGACCTTTTAACCTCTTCGAAAGACGCAGTCTTGGAAAACAATGCTCGCCTGTGCCCAAGAGTCTGACCCATAAGAAAAGCTTCCTTCAACCCAGAGGCTTGAGCTTCTAGGTCTTGATCCTGACACATGTTTGGAAGATGAAAGGGGAAGAGGCCAGAGGAAGCTCTCCCAGAAGGTAGCATCGGTTGTTCCTCAAAAGAGGTGTTTCTCAAACATGGGGTCAGTGGCGCAGTGGAAAGAGGAGTTTCTCTACATTTTGTTAAAGGAGGAGGAGAAGGAGAAAGATGAAGATGAGGAGAAGACACTTCCCCTTGCACTTCAAAACCCCTCTAGGATGACCTACAAATTTCTGGAAAAATGTAATGTAATTTGCACATTTCTTGAGGAATGATAATCTGGTTAGTGGATTTGAATACCCTGAGAAGGAAGAAAACCTCAGCGCAAAGTGAGGCTTTGTAATCTGGTTGCCATTTGGGAAAAACTTGCTAAGATTTCTCATTAAACAGCCCTCGGATGTTTTCAGAGACTGGTTTTTCCTCAGAACATTCATGCCTAAGCCCCTCCACTTGTCAAAATTAGAACAGAACAATGCCAATCTGGAGAATTTATTTTTAAAAAGCTCACAGTTGAGCCAAGCAAGACACTGAGACTAAATCAGAGAGATGAACTTTTTATTATGAAAATTGTAACACATGTACAATAAGCCCAGCTACAGCAGTCAACCACTCATGGCCGATCTTATCTGTACTCCTCACCTACTTTGTGCCTTCACCCTGGATTATTTTGAGTAAATCTCAGTATCATACTATTCATCTGGAAATGTTTCATATGTGTCTTTAAAGGATAAAAATTCCTGGGTGCGGTGACTCATACCTGTAATCCCAGCACTTTGGGAGGCCAAGGCAGGAGGATTGCTTGAGCCCAGCAGTTCAAGACTAGCCTGGGCAACATAGTAAGACCCCATCTCTGCAAAAATAAATTTAAAAAAATAAAAATTTAAATTAGAAAAGGATAAGAATTCTTTATAAAAGACATTACCACAATATAAAACCATACTTTAAAATCAATGATAATTTCTTAATATACCCAAATATCTAGTCAGTATTTAAATGTCTCCAATTCTCTTCCCATCCCTCTTTCTTCCTTACAATTGATTTGTTTACACAGAATCTAAACGAGGTCTATGCATTGCATTTGGTTGCTACATCAGATGTCCCTTCAGTTTCTTTTCATCTATAGTTCCCTCTTCACCTATTTTTTTCCCTTTATATTCCATAAAGTTTCCCAAGGTCTGGATTCTCTGGCTTCATCCCAGTAGTGTTATTTAACATGTTCCTCCATCCCCCACATTTCCTCATGATTGGTTGATAGATCCTTGGGCTTGGTCTCAGGTTAGATTTGGCTTCACAGGTTTATGTTCTTACCATAGCAGGTCCCTTATGTCTGATCATCTCTCTGTGATGTTAGCAGACATTGATGATCATTTGCTAGATCCGTTATTTCAGTATGGTTCACAAAATGCCATACTCTAATTATTTTATTCCTTTTCTGTTTACTAGCTGAAATACTTCTATAGACAGAAATGGTCTCTCCTCAGCCATTTATGGTTACCCTGAGGAACAATTCATATAGGAAAGGCAGGATAAATGCTTGACTTTTCCCTTTTACTTACTAGTTTTAAAAAACTTAATTGTTATCTTCCAAAGGGATTGAGAGTTTGTTTATTTTTGTTTCACTGCCATTATGAAGTCATGAAATTTTACTTATGCAATACAACTCAATCCTTTGTGGTGAATCTTATTGATGCTCAGATTGTCCCACTGGTGTCCAATGGGAGCTTCTATAAGTTGACCCCTGAGTCATTTTGACGTGATCCCAGTAGTCTTTGATAGCTTTCTTATATGACTAGGTAGAGAGGCTTATCTTATACATTTCTTGCCTTAGATTGGAATCAATCACTTTATCTAAAGACCCTGGTTTCTCTGAGTGGTACATGATATTTAGAGAGCACAATCTGGGCAGTTCAAACAGTGTTTAAGAAAATATTTTTTTAAAAAAATTAAAAATAAAGTTTAAACATTGCAAAGATAACCTAAATCCAAGAGCCACATGAAAAAGTTGAGCAAGAATGTTCCAGAATAGTATTGTCCAATAGAACTTTTTGCAATGATGGACATGTCCCATATCTCAGCTTTCCAATATGGCCACCACTAGCTACTTGTGGCTGTGGAGACCTTGGAGTGTGGCCAGTGCAACTGAGTAACTGATTTTTAAATTTAGCTTTAAATTAATTTTATATTTAAATAGTCACATGTGGCTACTGACTACCTTATTGGCCAGTACAGAAATTTATAGTAAAATCTATTAGTTAAATTCAAAACTATGTGTTTTAAGTACCATCCATATGCAAGACTTGGTGAAGGTACTGCAAGATAGAGAACTGAGTAGTGCACTGTCATTCCTATAAGAATCTTCCATTATATTATAGTAAGGAAAGTAAGATCAGTCCTCTAATAATGTAATCAAAATGATTACCGGATAAGTTGCAATGCACTGAGAATCCTGAGTAAGGAAAGACATTTTAAATAATTTGGCTGGGGGGCTGGACACAGTGGTTTACACCTATAATCCCAACACTTTGGTAGGCCAAGGCCAGTGAATCACTTGAGGTCAGGAGTTCAAGACCAGCTTGGCTAACATGGCGAAACCCTGTCTCTATGAAAAATTCAAAAATTAGCCAGGTGTGGTGGTGTTCACCTGTAGTCCCAGCTACTTGGGAGGCATGAGAATTGCTTGAACCTGGGAGGCGGAGGTTGCAGTGAGCTGAGATCGAGCCATTGAACTCCAGCCTGGGTGACAGAGGGAGACTCTGTCTCAAAAAATAAAAGGAAAAAAATAGAAATAATAATTTGCTTGGGGTGATCAGAAGTGGATTCAGGGAGAAGATGACGTCGGGAAATTCTTCCTGCTCTCAATTAGCAACTATAGCCTTGGTTTACTTTATTTTATTTTTGGAGTTTAAAAAAAATTTATTTTTTAGAGCAGTCTTAGGCTCACAGCAAGATTAAGTGGAAGTACAAAGTTCCCATATGCCCACTGTCCTCCCCAGGCATGCACAGCCTCCCCCAATATCAACATCCCCACCAGAGTAGCACATGTGTTACAACCGATGAACCTGTGTTGACACATCATTATCACCCAGCGTCCATAGTTTACAGCAGGGCTCACTCTTGGCATGGTGTACATTCTATGGATTTGCACAAATGTATAATGACATGCACCCACTTTTAGTATCATACAGAAGAGTTTCACTGCCCTAAAAACCCTCTGTGCTCCACCTACTCATTCTTTTCTCCCCACAACCCCTAGCTACCACTGATCTTTTCACTGTGGGCATTGTTTTACCTTTTCCAGAATGCCATATAGTTGGAACCATGTAGTATGTAGCCTTTTCAAATTGGTGTGGTCACTTAGTGATATGTAGGTTCCTCCATGCCTTTTCATAGTCTAACAGCTTACTTCTTTTTAATGCTGAAGGGTATTATAGATGTATACCACAGTTTATCCATTTACCTACTGAAGGACATTTTGGTTGCTTCCAAGCTTTGGCAATTATGAGTAAAGCTGTTATAAATATCCATGTACAGGTTTTTGAGTGCATTTAAGTTTACAGTTTACAACTCCTTTGGGTAAGTACCAAGGAGCCCAGTTGCTGAATCATAAGGTAAAAGTATGTTTATTTTGTAAGAAACTGCCAAACTGCAGCAGATGCTTTTAAAACTCATGACAGGGCAGGTATGGTGACTCACGCCTGTAATTCCAGCAATTTGGGAGGCCAAAGTGGGCAGATCGCTTGAGTCCATGAGCTTGAGACCAGCCTGGGAAATATAGTGAAACCCATGTCTACAAAAAATATAAAAATTAACCGGGTGTGGTGCTGTGTGCCTGTAGTCCTAGCTACTAGGGAGGCTGAGGTAGGGGGATCACCTCAGCCTGGGAGATCAAGGCTGCAGTGAGCCATGGTTGTGCCACTGCACTCCAGCTTGGCTGACAGGGTGAGACCCTATCTTAAAAACAAACAAAATAAAACTCACATAACAATAGTAATACCGTTTATTTGTTGAGTACTTGCTCTGGGCTAAAAATCTCTCATACGATAACATACTTAATTTAATCCTAATAACCTATAAGGTAGATGTTTTTAGTTCCCACTATGCAGATGAGTAAATAGAGGCACCAACAGAGTAATGACTTGCTCAGGGCCCCACAGCTCCCAAGTAGAACTGGAATTCAAACCCAAGTCTGTCTCAATCCAAAGCCCTTGTTCTTCACAGCTATATCAAGCTCTCAAAGCCCAAAGGTTTCACAGAGACTTTACAAATGTGTGTCATTGCCTTTGCTTCTTGGAATCCTCTTGAATAAAGATAACTTTCCTCTTGCACCCCTGAAAGCCTGCTTCCAAAGAGGCTGGCACTGAGGAAAGTCTCCCTCCAGGGTGGAAAGGAAGAGCAAAGTGTACATGTAGGGAAGCACATTGTAAATTTCAGAGCCCAAAGGTGGCGGGGACTGTGTGTCCTCCCTGGCTCTCCCTGCAGCCCAGGTGAGGCTGCACATCCTCTCACCTCCTCACTCTGGTTTCTCAGCACTTCTCTCCCAACCTCGGTGTTTTACCATCCCTGTTGTTTGCTTGATCCTGGTTCTCTAGTTCTTTTCTAAAACCTTGTATCCAGTTACCTCCATGTCCAACTCTGTGACTTGGCCTTGGTGATGCCATCTGTTTGGCTCTCCCTGTGCTCCTTCTGGACAGTCTTTGCTGTCTTCCTTGTTGCCGACCTTGGCCCTAATCCTGGGCCTTGGAAAAGTTTCTTGGAGCTCAGTTTTGGTGGAAAGCCCCAGGCTTGTGCCCCTCCATGGGGCCAGTTTTGAGAAGCCATATCTTCATTTATTGCTAGAATTATTTTCTGTTGGGCATTACATTTCAAAAAAGTCGTTTAGTGGCTGAAGGTCAGACTGCTAATCTCTATTCTCCTGCACCACTGCTCACTAGCTATGTGTCCCTGGATAAGTTTAACCTTTCTAAGCCTCAGTTTCCTCATCTGTAAATGGGGATATTAACAGTACTCACTCATAGATTTCTTGATAGATTTGAATGAGTAATCCTCAAAAAACTCTCACATAGCACCTGGTGTGTAACATGCACTCCATAAATATTAGCCATTAATACTAATGATTTTATAACCAGTAATTGATGACCCTTGGTTTGTGGGAAAGCTGGAACAAATAGCTTTGCAACTGGTGGTGGCATGTGCCTGTTATCCCAGCTAATTAGCAGGCTGAGGCATGAGAATCTCTTGAACTTAGGAGGTGGACGTTGCAATGAGCCGAGATCGTGCCACTGCACTCCAGCCTGGGCAACAGGGTGAGAGTGCATCTAAAAAATAAACAAATATTTTTGAGAGTGAAATATTTGAAACATTCCATGAGTGCTAAGAGTTCTGAAATAAATGAGTGACCAAGTTCAAGACCTAGATCTTCATTTTATCTGATGGGTGGCTATAGGTAAGTTATGTACTATTCTAGAGCCTCAATGTCTTCATGTGTAGAGCAGGAATTGTAGCCACTGGCCTGCCTCTGGGTCTCTGCACCACCGTTTACTCTGAATGCTCCCAAGAGATCAAGCTCAAGAAGGCAAGGACTTGGCCCCCTCTCTTCACTGCTGGGTTCCCAGCTCCAGAGATGACACTTAGAACATAGCAGACTCTAGACTCTCGATAAACAGTGTTAAAAGAAAAAAAAAAGTGTAGGAAAGCCTTTTCAAAGTATACAGAACCCTGGAGTCATAAGTCATTTGTATGCGTAGGCAGTTTCTGGGCCATTTGAAAGACCCTGTGAAAAGTCTGCAAGTTGAAATCAGCAAGTTGATGCACCTAAAACGTTTAGCTTTGATGAGACCAGCATCTTTTTAGAACCATACCTTGTCCTGTCGATTTGTGATGAGCTTTAAGGAACACTGCCAAACCCAGAGGGAGACAAGGCCAAACCATGGTAGAAATATCTTCTCGGTGCTTTGGCCAGCTCCTGTGTTGTGCCTCCCTTCCCCCTGGGCCCTTCCTACACCTGAAGTCTGGAGGAGTCTGTCTCCGGCTCCTCCCTCCCTCCCTCATGTAAAGGGTCTGTGGAAAAGGCCCAGGAACGTCACGGACTTCCACCATGTGTAAAGCCCACCACCCTTCCCAGGAAGTTTGTACATTGAGGCTAATCCCCAGTTTGTAATGAAAAGTTTTATCTAGTCCTTAGCTGCCATTTATTTATTTATTTTTTGAGATGCAGTCTCGTCCTGTTGCCCAGGCTGGAGTGCAGTGGCACAGTCTCGGCTCACTGCAACCTCCGCCTCCTGGGTTCAAGAGATTCTCATGCCTCAGCCTCCTAAGTAGCTGGGATAATAGGCACATGACACCACACCTGGCTAATTTTTGTATTTTCAGTAGAGATGGGGTTTCGCCATGTTGACCAGGCTGGTCTCGAACTCCTGACTTCAAGTGATCCACCTGCCTTGGCCTCCCAAAGTGCTGGGATTACAGGTGTGAGCCACTGTGCTGGACCCTTAGCTGCCATTTATGAGTGACTATTTTCATCACTGACTTAGTCAATTATCCCAATAACCCTGCAAAGTGACATTTATATCCCCCTTTACCAATGGGGAAACTGAGGCTCTCGTAGCTTTGTAACTTTCCTTGGGTCACGCACTTGGCAAAGACCTCAAAGCCACACTCGTTCCTTTGCCTGCAGTGCCTTCTGTGAGCAGAACCCAGCAGCCGAAGCGGAGGCTCAGAAGGAAGGGGGCTGGGAGTAACCACACAGTCCTTCGCTTTGGCTGCTGTTTCTCGCAGTAAGGGGATATGTTTCCAAAATGCTGCTGGCAAATAATTTCGGGGGTTTGGCCAGCCTGAAATAACCCATCTATTTAGAGGTTTCAAGACCAGGCAGCAGAGGCTAAATAAGGTAAAGTGTCTGTCAAGAGTGGAGGCCCAGGAAGAGAATAGAATATTAAAAGACCCATGGCTTATGTCATGTTTTCTTTATCCAAGCATCTTTAATTTTTATTTTTATTTATTTATTTTTGAGGTGAGGTCTTGCTCTGTTCCCCAGGCTGGAGTGCAGTGGTGCGATCTCATCTCACCGCAACCTCTGCCACCTGGGTTCAAGAGATCTTCCCACCTCAGCCTCCTGAGTCGCTGGGACCGCAGGTGTGTGTCATTAGGCCCAACTAATTTTTTGTATTTTTTTGTATTTGAGATGGGGTTTCACCATGTTGTTCAGGCTGGTCTTGAACTCCTGAGCTCAAGCAATCTACCTGCGTCAGCCTGCCAAAATGTTGGGATTACAGGCGTGAGCCACTGCACCTGTCCCAAGCCTCTTTTAAAAGTGCATATCTATACAAAGTATCATTGTCTTACCTTACAATATAGAAATTCTCAGCTGGGCGCAGTGGCTCATGCCTGTAATCTCACCACTTTGGGAGGCCGAGGTTGGTTGGCAGCGGGGACATCACTTGAGGTCAGGGGTTCAAGACCAGCTTGGCCAACATGGTGAAACCCCATCTCTACTAGAAATATAAAAATTAGCCAGGCATGGTGGCACACACCTGTAGTCCCAGCTACTTGGTTGGTTGAGTCAGGAGAATCGCTTGAACCTAGGAGGTAGAGGTTGCAGTAAGCCAGGCCAGGATCACGCCACTGCACATCCAGCCTGGGCCACAGAGTGAGACCTCCATCTCAAAAAAAAAAAAAAAAAAAGAATATGGAAATTATGATACCAGGGCAGATAAAATACACACACATACTATACACACATAGGTATTTTTGTTTGTTTATAATATATACCATATGTATGTATTTATGATATACAACTACATATCTTTGAAAAAAGCTGGTTTATTATACATAATTTTGGTAAAACGTAGAGTTCTTAGCCAAAACTTCACATCTAGATTTTAGGCATAGGGATTTAGGGATTGTTCCTATGGAATGCTAAATTTTTAGCAATAATAGTAACTGTGACCTACTTAGCACTTATTATATACCAAGAACTGGGCTAGTTCCTTCCCATACTTTTTTACACTTACTTTTCACAACTCTATTTCGATTTTCCTGTTTTATTGATGAAGAGATAGAGGTTCAGAGAGATTCAGCAATTCACCCAAGGCCACATAGGTGTTCAGTGGCAGGGCCAGGTTTTTTTTTTTTTTTCTTTTGAGACCGAGTCTCGCTCGTCGCCCAGGCTGGAGTGCAGTGGCGCGATCTCAGCTCACTGCAAGCTCTGCCTTCCGGGTTCACGCCATTCTCCTGCCTCAGCCTCCCGAGTAGCTGGGACTACAGGTGCATGCCACCACGTCCGGCTAATTTTTTGTATTTTTAGTAGAGACGGGGTTTCACTGTGTTAGCCAGGATGGTTTTGATATCCTGACCTCGTGATCTGCCCACCTCAGCCTCCCAAAGTGCTGGGATTACAGGCTTGAGCCACCGTGCCCGGCCAGGGCCAGGTTTTGAGCTCAATCTAAAGACTGTAAGTTCACAAGGTTGGAACACATCTATTGTGTTTACCAGCATGTTACCTGATGCCCAGAATGAACCCAATGATTGTAAGAGCTCAATAAACACTGGAATGGAGAATGAATGGACCAGCGCTTGAATGCTTGCATGCATGAATGAATGAGTGCTTACATGAATGCATGAACAAATGGCTCTCACTCCTGTGTTCCCAGCCACTGTGCTGAACCTCCTCCTCACTTACTTTGCTCCACACGCTGCCAGCATCAAGTTGCCTGTATGTGAATGACACGGGGTGTTAGGATGGAACAGTCTTTGCATCTAAAGTAGAATAAATCAGACCTAGGTGTATTTTCACTGTCTTTTATGGATCTGTGATGAGACTTGGTGGGGAGGGTGGTGGGGGATTTGCCGGATACTGAGTGTTTGCATGTCTGTCTAATGTGGTCAGGGTGGAGAGTGTGGATAAATAGGGCAGGTCCATGCTGGGTGTGTCTGTCAGCAAGTTCTCAGACATGCCTCCACTGTCACTCTGCTTGAGAGGGAAGCAATGGCTCTGGCACCACACTATCTGCTAACTCTCAGGGAGGGAAAGAGGAAGTGACATGGGACCGCTTCTACTGCCAGAAAGGAAAGCAGAAATTCAGTAAGAAACAGAAGTTCCCTTGCAGTGCCTCGTTTTAGTTCCTCAAACTTACACCAAAAGTTAACAGGGTGACATACAAATCTCACGGAACTGGAAATCAGGCCCTGTTTTGTCAGGGGCTTGGATAAGTCATTTTTCTGCTTTGGGCTTCAATTTCCTTATCTGCAAAATAAATAAATGAGGCTAAAACCCTGCCTTGGCACATTTAGAACTGTGGATGTGTCTGGAAGCATCTTCTTGGCGATCATAATGATTGATGAGTGACGTTTATGTGTGTTGGGGGCTGGGTGGGAAGCAGGAAAATAAATGTATTCGTATACTTAGGACCACACAATGGGAAATCGTCCCTCTTAGAATATGAAATGATGATTAAGAACCTCTTCATTGCTGAAATACCGTGACTCTATCCTAACCATGCTGATTTGAATCACCCAAGTCACATAATGAAAAGAAACCAGACTCTACCTAAAATAAATCAAGGGTAAGGGACATAATAGATTTTAAAATACCTCTCAGGGTGCCTTATTTTTGTGCATGTCAATACAGTTTCTTTCCCTCTCTCCCTCCCCCCAGATTGCTCCAGGAAACGGGAGGACATCAGCCCCCAGAGAGGAAACATCACAGGCAGTTGCTGTCAGACAAGAGGGGTAAGCAGAAAGCCCTTTTGGCACAGGGGAGGCACAGCCCCTCCTTCACAAGGCCCAGATGGGAGGGGCTGCTAGGCCAGGGTAGCAGAAATGACTGAGAGAGACATCCAGGTCAATAGGCCCTTAGGACCCCAAGGGTTTCCAAGCTTGAGGAGGGTAGTGGCTAAAAGGCTGAGAGGACCAGTGAACCAGAGGTCTGGAGTGGAGCCCAGGACCTCACCACAGGAGGTTAAAGCAAAGGAGACGTGAGCAGGGGAACCAGACACTCCTCAGCGGTGCCATCAAAGGACAAACTGACCACTTGGAAAGACCTCTCCAGGGAGGCCAGTGGATTTCCATAGATGAGCGGTTCCTCCTCCAGCACCCAAAGCTGGTTAAGCTCTTTCCTGTATCCAGAAGCTGTGTTTGTGGTGGTTGCTGCTTTATTGAGATGCTACACACAGCGAAGTACACAAATGCTAAGCATACAGCTCAATGCATGCGCGCCAATGTGTACACCTATGTACCTACCACCCAAATCAGGATATAGGCCAGGCCAGCACCCTAGAAGGCTCTCTTGTGCCTTCTTCCGGTCAATACCCTCTGCCAAAGATAACCATTTTGTAACTCGATCATGATAGGTGAGTTTTTGAACTTCATAGAAGTGGAATCCTACAGTGTTTAGTCTTTGTTGTCTGATTTTTTCACTCAACATTATACCTCTGAGATTCATCCATGCCATTGTGGGTAGCAGTTCATTTCCCCGTGATGCTGGGGAGTATTCCGTTATGTGATTATGCCCCAATTTATTTATCTACTCTACTGTGGATGGACATTTGGGTTGTTCACAGATGCCATCTTGAGAAATAATATGAAGGATGAAAACATCTCTCTTTTTTTTTTTTCTGTTGCCAAGGCTGGAGTATCGTGGTGCAATCTGGGCTCACTGCAACCTCCGCCTTTGGAGGTGATTCTCCGCCTTTGGTGATTCTCGTGGCTCCTTAGTAGCTGGGATTACAGATGTGCACTACCACGCTCAGCTAATTTTTGTATTTTTAGCAGAGAGGGGGTTTCACCATATTCGCCAAGCTGATCTGGAGCTCCCAACTTCAAGTGATCCACCTGCCTTGGCCTCCCAATGTGCCGGGATTACAGGGGTGAGTACAGCACCCGTCCTGGAAACCTCTTCAGATGAGAGAAACAGACCCCATAGGGAATTTGAACTGGAATTGGCCACCTGAAAATGACCATTTTAAGCCAGAAGAAGCAGAATGATCTCCAATTGTCAAGTTTACATTTTCCCCACCGTTAGCAGGAATGGGGACTCCAGAGCTAAATGAGCCAGTTAATGGAACATTTTTCTTTTAATGACATTTTTTGCACATCTGAGGTGAGGAGTGTAACTTTTGGCCTTGCTATACAGACAATGAGCTGGTGTGACTTTCTCATAAGAAAAATGGTGCACAGAGCTAGCTTTAGGCTTATTCAGGCAATAAAACAGTTGTTGTCTTACTGGTTAAAACACCAAAAATTTGGAAGACACACATTCAAGAAGTGGTACATCAAAAACAGGATGACTTCTAGGGGGAAATATTCAGAAGATGTGGAAAATCTGAGTGAATACTTCTAATGGGGCAGCATGGCTGGGACACCGAGATCTCGGACAGAATTTGAGTAGGCAGAGCAATGATTGTCAAAGAAAACACCAGCCTCATTCAGAAAGGTGCACAATTACTCACCCACCAGGGGTCGAGGTCTGTTCTAACTACTCTGACTAATTTCAACTTGTTTATCTTAAGAGAAATGGGAGGCACCAGGAGAGGTTCTCAAATAATCTTGATGACTTAAGAGATGAAAAATGAGTCCAGGGTGAAAACGTTAATGGTGTTACAGCTGTTTTTGCCTTAAGAAAAAACTCTACTACCCTTAGAATGGGCATTTCAATCCAGGAAGAAAGTGATCGTCTACTTTCACAGTAATGTTTGCATGGATTTCTCTGCGGGCCTTTATGTACAGGATCGGACTGATATGATGAGGACACAGATGGTAGCTGTTTATCATCGCCTCTGTGTTATACATGAGGATGTCCACAAATACTTCGGCTCTGTCTCCTGGGCACACGGTAGGATCGTGCTTTCCTGCCCACTTGAAGATAGTGACCAGCCTAGAGCAGAAGCTTTCAGAGTTAATGTGGCTTCTCTCCAGAGACTTGTTTGCCCCTGCCAGGGTTCCAGGTGGGAGCTGCTTCAGCAGCCTGGGTTCTGGAGGAGCAAGACCCTCAGCCCTTCTTGATAGATGTGCATATGGATGAGAAATAAACTGCTGTTGCTTCAGGCTGTTTGTAGCACAGCATAACCCAGCCTTTCCTCAAGGATTGATTCAGCTGCTCACCAGGGCTTCTGAAATGGTCACGTGGTATACTATGACCTTGAGCCCTTATCCCCCATTGTAGGCCAAGGGATGGACACTTCACCTCTGACCAAAGGTCAGCTTATCGATTCTTCCTCAAGGATTTGAACTCTAAGAAACACAGAGACAATTGGCACTTCATGGTGGAAGCTTTGCTAAGAGGTCAGGAAGGATGGTCAGGACTGTGAGCTGTGCGAGGCCAGGGATTAAAAAAAAAGAAAGCAAAGCAGACATTCACTGCGAGGGAATGGCAAATGGATTGACTGGGAGAGAGGAAGGAGGTGCAGCCTCCCAAATAGCCCTGATTTTGACTTTCCTGTTTTCCTGTATAGGGCTAGTTGATCTCTGCTTCCTGTTTTTAGCTTCTGTGAGGTCCCCGTAGACTAACACCAACTCCCCAACACACCTTTCACTTGGGCTTGTCCAGGGTGCTTCTGTACTTGCAACCATGAGGACTCACCAAGAACAGAACATAAGCAGGAGCCAAAAGTTAATGGTATTGCTAACACTTGGCTACACTTACTATGTGGCAGACATTGTTCTAAGTGCTTCATGGGTTTAAAGGCATTTAATTCTCACAGCAACATTATGAGCCACATACTTTTAACATCCTCATTTTTACAGATAAGAAAACTGAGGTCAGGGAGGTTGAGTGCCTTTTCCCATACCCCATCACTACTAAGTGGTGACACCATATTTCAAGAGCAGGTTGTCTGGCTGGAGAAACCACTATCCTGTAATGGAGGCATGGGTGATGTGTTAATTAAGGAGTTTGTGAAATTCTGCTCATAACACATTTTAAATTAAAATTTTTGTTATTTAGGTGTGATAATGATGTGTGTGTGTGTGTGTGTGTATATATATATATATATTTTAATTTATAGTTTTTTGAAATGAGGTCTCACTGTGTCACCCAGGCTGGAGTGCAGTGGTGCAGGCTCGACCTCCCGGGCTCAAGTGATCCTCCTACCTCAGCCTCCTGAGTAGCTGGGACTACTGGCATGCACCACTACACCCAGCTACTCTTTAAATACTTTTTGTAAAGACAGGGTGTCATTGTGTTGCCCAGGCCAGTCTCAAACTTCTGAGCTCAAGCAGTCCTCCTGCCTTGGCCTCCCAAGTGCTGGGATTACAGGCGTGTATGCCACTGCACTCGGCTGATAACAATGTTTTAAAATGAAGTACAGTTGATCCTTGGAACAACACAAGGATTGGGACCCCAACACCCCACACAGTCAAAACCCTATGTATCACTTGTAACACTCTGAAAACTTACCTAGTAGTAGCCTCCTGTTGACTGGAAGTCTTACTGATAACAAACAGTTGACTAACACGTATTTTGTATGTTACATGTATTATATGCTGTATTCTTGCAATAAAGTAAGGTAGATAAAAGAAAGTGTTATTAGGAAAGAGAAAATTTATTTACTCTTCATTAGGTTGAAGTGGATCATCATAAAGGTTTTCATCCTCATCACCTTCATGTTGAGTAGGCTGATGAGGAAGAGAAAGAGGATGAGTTTGTCTTGCTCTCCGGGGTGGCAGAGGCAAAAGAAAACCCACAGATAAATAGACTCATGCAGTTTGAACCTGTGTTGTTTGAGGGTCAACTGTGTTACCTTTAAAACCGTCTATAAAAGTATTTATGGATAAATATCATAAATTGATACATTGACTATGGATAAATTAAATACGATTTATGGATAAACATACACATGGATAACTATGGATACATACGATGTCTGGATAAATAAACTGTGAATAAAGGGTAGTGGGTGAGTGGGTGGGGCTATAGATGTCACATGATTAGTCTTTTTTTTTTTTTTTTTTTTTTGAGACAGAGTCTCCCTCTGTCGTCCAGGCTGGAGTGCAGTGGTGCAATCTCGGCTCACTGCAACCTCCGCCTCCCCAGTTCAAGTGATTCTCCTGCCACAGGCTCCCAAGTAGCTGGGATGACAGGCACATGCCACCACGCCTGGCTAATTTTTGTATTTTAATAGAGATGGGGTTTCACTATGTTGGAAAGGCTGGTCTTGAACTTCTGACCTCGTGATCCACCTGCCTTGGCCTCCCAAAGTGCTGGGATAACAGGCATGAGCCACTGCGCCCAGCCGAGTTAGTCATTGTTGAAGCAGGGTCATGGATACCTGGAGGATTATTACATTATTCTCTCTGCTTTGGTATATGTCTGAAATTTTCCACAAGTTTAAAGGGGACTTTTTATCTCATCTCTGGCATTTTATTATTTTAGAGCAGGGGCTGGCAAACTGTGACCAGTGGGCCAAATCTGGCCTGCTGCCTGTTTTGTGTAACCTACACATTTTGAATGATTTTTACTACTGATTGAGAAAGTGTACATTACATGAAATTCAAATTTTAGCATCAATAAATAAAATTTTACTGGAAGTCAGCCACACCCATTTGTGTGTGTATTGCCTCTGGCTGCTTGCGCTCTACAAAGGCAAAATTGAGTAGCTGTAACAGAGACCATATGGCCTGCAAAGCCTGCAATATTTACTATCTGGCTCTTTACAGAAAAAGTTTGCTGACCTCTCATTTAGAAGGAAATGTATTTGCCATGACTTTGTTTTTAAAACCAATAAAAAGAAAACCTATATTGCTTTCTTTTTAAATTGGGAAAGTGATACAAGACCATTGTTGACAAGGCAGAATATATCAACAAGTATAAAATAGAAAATTATATTTCTCCACTGGCTATCCATTTCTAGATTCTTCCCTTTTATCTCTTATCATCAAACTGTTGACCCAATGAAACTTTCTCTGGGTTTAGGTAAAAGTTAAGGATTGCCTCTCTCGTGCTGATGAGACGAGACTTGTAAGCAAACATTGGCTGTGCCAGGGAAACAACGTGGACAGGTTTGAAAGTGAAGCTTATTAAGGAATGAGTGTGTGACTACATTAGCAAAGCAGGCATGATATAAAGGTCAGAGTCTGTGGCTTAATGTGGGAAAGCCCGGGAGCTTCCTCTTGGGTTGGGCTGCCATCACCCCTGGCATCACACATACCAAGTGACACCTTGGTCGTAAATTGGGGTGGAAAAGATCTTCCTGGATAGTGGTGAAGCATAGCCCCTGGCCACTCCTTATGTGAAGCTCTGTGACCAGATGCTGATTGGGTTGACCAAAAGTGATTCCTGGCTAGACTGGCCTCCAATGAAAGCATCCGATGACAGCTAGACATGCTATGTAAGACCAATATCTGTTCTGATTGATCCAGTGATCATCAGATCACTGCCCAGGTCAATGCCCAGTTGGGCCAATTGTTAAATATTTTAAAAATCACCCTGGCTGGGAATCCCCTCAAATTATCATTTACTGGCAGCCTCCAGTATCAGAGAGATGCTACACTAGGGCCAAATTTTCTGATAACTTTGCTTTCACAAAGTAAAGTGACCATTTAAACAACATTTAATTCCTTTATATTTGGGGACTTCAAGGTGTGCTTTGCATTGGATTTGTTTAAAACACCAAAAAGATATGATCACTAGGAATGTGGAATAGATAACCAGGGCTACAGAAATAGTAAAAGCTACTATTTATTGAGTCTCCACTGTTTATTTGTCACTTAGTGTATATTATTTCTAATTGTCACATGAAGAGTTAGGTCTGTTTCTTATTTTATTCATGAGGGAAGCCAAACCTTAGAGAAGCAAAGTGGCAAAGCCAACATTCAAACATAGCACTACAGTATTTGATCCCACATGTGGGAAACCCATGTCTAAGCTTAGCTGATGTGGTGGATCTTTGTGGTTTTTACCCATCAACATCCATTCCAGTCACCTTTCTTCAGCTAGCAGGACCCTGATTTTTCTCTGCGGTACCATCTTCTCCCCAACTCTTGTTCCAGGTATTTTGCAGAGGGGTCATGTGACTCAAGCCTGGCCAGTCAGTGCATGCTATTTCCCTGGCCTTGGTGACTCACTCACTCATTCATTCATTCAACAAATATTTATAGAGAAGAGCTGAGATATACAGCAAGGATCAAGCCAGATGAGGATGCTGCTCTGGGGAAGCTTATTTTCCAGTGAGAAACAGACAGACAATAAACAAGTAACAAATACTTAGCATAATTTCAATAGGCAATAAGTGTTTTGAAGAAAATAAAACAGAGCAATGGGAAATAGGAGTAACAAGGGACAGGGGATCGACTCCTTCAGAAAGAGTGGCCTGAAACAATGAGACGCAGTGAGACTTGTGCTGGGGCTCTTCATATTTCCCCTGGACTTGAACTTGAAGGGACATGGGGCCAGCAACCATTGGCATTGGAGCTGGAGAATGAAGCCAATGCGGGGAAAGAGGGAGGAGGAGGAGACAGAGACACACAGGATTTAGATGATGTCATTGGACCCTTGCATCATGCTGTACTTGAAATTGGACCTGCCCCTACACTTTGTGTAAAGAAAGCCTGTACATTTTTTCTTTTTTTCATTTTTTGCTTAAGATGGTTTGAGTCCTGTTTTATGTTACTTGCACCAGGAAGAATCCTCTATTGTACAGTTGAGTGTTCAATCAAATGGCTGCCTGGCCTATATGCCTCCTTCATTTCTGGCAGGTACGTGTACATTTCAGTTGGTTAAGCAGATGCCTGAATAGACCGATGACAGCTAGATCGCTGGATAGGCTGATTGATAGAGAACAAATAAAAGTTAGTGTTTACTCATGCGTGGAGAAAAGGATTGGAAAGATATACATCCAACTCTTAACACAGTTAACAAAAGGATGCCACTTTTTAATCATCACCTTCTGTAACGCTCACATTTAAAAACAAACATGAATCACGTGTGTAATATTTTTTTAAAATGATGAATCTGGAAGGATGTGGACCCAGAGGCCTGTGGGATAATAGTGGACTGTGTCCCCAACAGTGTCCCTACACCATATTCAATAAGGTGTCAGAGGATGGTTACTCAAAGTTACTCATAGCTGCCAAGAAAATGGTACAAAGGAGAGGCTCTCTTGTTCTTTTCCCTGCAGAGCTTCCCAAGTTTTTCATGTAAGGACAGCTGGAAGATGATAATGTCTGTATGGCTCACTGGGGTACAGCAACAGCACCACAGGAAGCCAGAATTTTTTTTTCCTGGGCTCTCTGTCAGCCCCAGATGCTGCCCAGTGTCCCAAGGGCAGAGGAGATCAATTTCTTTAAGCAGAAACTATTCTCCAAGAAACAGCAGGCCAAGATTACCGGTCAGAGGCTCTCTCTACTGAAAAAGCATGATTTTTAAGTGTCATTCTGCTTCACGCCAAGGGAATTGTGTCCACCTCAACATCAGAAACTTAACTAGCATCATTACAGGTTTTTAATTTTATTTTAAAACATTCAAGGAACTCATAATTATACTCTTATTGTGCCTGAATTTTGCTTGCTTGCTTTATTAAAAAGATTTTGTTTTATTTTATTTTATTTTTATTTGAGACGGAGTCTCGCTCTGTTGCTCAGGCTGGAGTGCAGTGGCACCATCTCGGCTCACCGCAACCTCTGGCTCCCCAGTTCAAGTGATTCTCCTGCCTCAGCCTCCCAAGTAGCTGGGACTATAGGCACATGCCACCATGCCTGGCTAATTTTTGTGTTTTTAGTAGAGACAGGGTTTCACTATGTTGGGCAAGCTGGTCTCAACCTCCTGACCTCATGATCCACCTGCCTCAGCCTCCCAAAGTGCTGGGATTACAGGCGTGAGCCACCATGCCCGGTCAGATTTGCTCTTTTAGAGGACCACTTCGGCGATCATTTTGGGACTTCCTTTCTCTTGGATAATTCTATTTGATCACAGATTGTTCCTGAATCCTAGATGAATGCTGTCTTTTAAAATCAAAAGTCTCACATACATTCCAGCTTTGCTGTTGTTTAAAGCAAGAGACCAAATTGTATGGGGATCTTGTTTGAAAATTTAAAGATCATATGATAGAATCAGTCTTCCTCTTTGCTCCTTTTAGCTTACAGAAAAAAAAGAAATTGCTTCTATTACTTCTGTGTAGCAGGTTCCACTTGGGCCCCAATAAGTTGGATACTAAAACCTTTTAAAACTGTACTACTGAAATATTCCTCTTGTAATTTGTCTTTTTAAAAATTTAATTGCTTTGCCCAGAGAAAATGAAAAGCAAACTCCAACCCAGGGAAGGTTGAATGATCACAAATTCCAATTTTAAGGAATCTGAATTAATGAGACTTCACGAAATTTTAGCCAGGAAAGAACCCTCTTCCCATGGGACTGCAATGCTTATAACTTTACTTACAGGCACACGATATCATTCTCTAGAGAAGAAATTTTGGTCACACTTTAATTTGGATCAAGAGATAAAATCAGAAAATCTCTTGAGGGAAATGTTATTCATTATTTACAAATGCATGTAATTAAAGGAAGAAGGTGTATACAGAAGAAAGACCATAGTGTCTGAAGAGCAAGAGCTTGAATCTCAGGCGAACTCCCTGGGATCTCACCAGGCACACGCCCCAAACACATATTTAAAGTCTACAACTTGCAAAAAAAATAGCTTGAGGGATATACATCAAATGATGATCTGCTTTTCTCTGTGGATTGGGGAAAGAAGTGGTATTGAGGGATAAGTTTAATTTGATATAAAAGATTGCTATGATGTTTGACTATTTATTTCTTTATTTGAGACAGCATCTCACTCGCACAGGCTGGAGTGCGGTGGCACAATCACATCTCACTGCAACCTTGACCTAGCAGGCTCAGGTAATCCTCCTGCCTCAGCCCCCTGAGCAGCTGGGTTTACAGGCATGTGTCACCACGCCAGGTAATTTTTTGTAAAGATGGGGTTTTACCATATTGCCTAGGCTGGTCTTGAACTCCTGGGCTCAGGCCATCCGCTCATCTCAGCCTCCCAAAGTGCTGGGATCACAGGCCTGAGCCACTGTACCCTGCTGGTTTGACTATTAACATAACGAGTATAGTGGATATTAGCTGGGCTTTGTGGCCACCTAGCAATTAGAACACCTTTCCAATATCTGCAGAATTTCTCTTGAGTTGGGTCTGAACATGGTTAAGCCAGAAACTCCCTTAATGAGCTTCCCTTGTAACTAGGTGTAGTAATCAGAGTTCTCCAGAGAAACAGAACCAATAGTATGTGTAGATAGAGAGAGGGAGAGATTTGTTTTAAGAAATTGGCCCACGCAATTAGGGAGTTCAGGAAGGAGACAATGTTACGGTTCAGGTCCAAAGGCAGTCTTCTGGCAGAATTCCCTCTTGCTTGGAGGAGATCAGGTTTTGTTCAATTAAGGCCTCAAATTGGTTGGATGAGGCCTATCCACATGAGAGAGGGCAGCCTGCTTTACTCAAAGTACACTGATTTAAATGTTGATCTCCTTCAAAAACACCCTCACAAAAACATCCAGAATAATGGTTGACCAAATACCTGGGCACAATGACCCAACCAAGCTGACACATAAAATGAACCATTGCACCAGGGAACAGATATGTGACCTAATCCTCATACAGGCTTTGGTTTAGAAGTAAGTGCCACACGGAGTTCATTCTTCACAAGTGGTGGCGGCGGAGACATCCAGCTTACAGAAGCAAAATGGCAGCACTCTGTCACTAGAATGTATGGGGTCTGTGCCCAGCAATGGCAGCAGAAGGGTCTCCACTGGAAGAGTCATGGCTTTGTAGCTCCAAGCCTCATCCTTCAGTTTTCCCAGGAACTCAGTGAACTCCCTAGATCCTTTAACACATTCCTTGTCTACTTAAATTAACTAGGACAGATTCTGTTATTTGCAACTAAGAACAGTAAAATTCAATTAGCGTTTTGTATTATCTATCATTGCATAACAAATTACCCCAGAACTTAATAACTTAAAAAAATAATAATTATTTATCATTTCATTTTCTGTAAGTCAAGAATTTGGGATGAGCTTAGCTGGGTGGCCCTGGCTCAGAGTCTCTCATAGGTTGCATTCAGGGTTGCAGTCATCTAAACACTTGCCTGGGGCTGAAGGATTCCCCCCGCTGCTTATTTTTTTATTTTTTTAAAATTGTTTTGAGATGGAGTCCCACTTTGTCACCCAGGCTGGAGTGCAGTGGCGAGATCTCAGTTCACCACAACCTCTGCCTCCCAGGTTCAAGCGATTCCCCTGCCTCATCATCCCAAGTAGCTGAGATTACAAGCATGTGCCACCACACCTAGCTAATTTTTGTAATTTTAGTAGGGACAGGATCTCACCATGTTGGCCAAGCTGGTCTCGAGCTCCTGACCTCAAATGATCTATCCACCTCTGCCTCCCGAAGCACTGGGATTACCAGGCATGAGCCACCATGCCTGACCAGTTGGAGAATCCCCTTTAAGATGTTTTATTTCTGACCAGCCAGTTGGTAAGGCAGGAGGCCTCAGTTCCTCTCATATGGACTTCTCCATAGGGCTGCCTGAGTGTCCTAACAACACGGAAACTGTCTTCTCCCAGAAAGAGTGATTCAGGAGAGAAAAATGGATGTCACAATGCTTCTTATGACCTTATCTGTGCAAAATCACTTCCACTTCATTTTATTTGTTACAAGAAAGTCACTGAGTCTAGCTCTTATTCAAAGGGAAGGAAATTTGTTTTCTACTTTTTGCAGGGAGGAATGTCAAGGGATTTGTAGATATATTTTAAAACTTCCTGTGGTAGCCAGCCTCCAAGATGGCCCCTAGTGATCCCCTTCTCCTGATAGACACACCTTTGTGTATTTCCCCCCTGTGCTGTATCACAGTTGGTCTGTGTGGCTAATGGCCTATAGAGAAGTGATGATCTGCCCCTCCAAAATTAAGTCATAAAAAGCTGCAACTTCTCTCTCTCTTTGCTCTCTCTGACCCTGTCTATCTGTGTGTCTGTCTGTTGGTCAGTCTGTTTCTCCTCTCTGAGGGAAGCAAGCAACCACGTGTAAGTACCTTATATAGTAGCTTATGCGGGAAAGAACTAAAGCTTCAGGCTAAGAGCCAGCAGGAAACTGAGGCCAGCCAACAAACACATGAGTAGTTTTGGAAGCAGCTCCTCCAGCCCCAGTTGAACCTTGCTAAGACTGCAGCCTTGGCGGACAGTTTGACTGCACCCTCATGAGAGCTCAGGAGACGTTACCACCCAGGTAAACTGCTCCTGCATTCGTGACCCCCAGAGCCTGTTTGAGATAATCAACATTTGTTGCTTTGCATTGCTAAGTTTTGGGGTAAACTGTTACACAGAAATAGATAAGTAATATAGCACCACACATGTATTCCTTTTTTTCAGAAGCCATCAAGCTGTGTGTGTGCCTGTGTGTGTGTATGAGTGTGTGTGCGCGCTTGTGTGTGTGTGTGCGCGCTTGTGTGTATGTGTGCCTGTGTGTGTGAGAGTGTGTGCCTGTGTGTGTGTGTGAGTGTGTGTGTGTGCCCTGAGAAGGGAATGAGAATAAGATACAGATCTACCTAAGTCACCAATGGGAGACGTGACCATCTTTCAGTTGTCATGGAGCAGTACTTTGCAGCTTTATGAATTTTCACTAAGTATCTAGAAATCCTCAACCAAATCTTAAATTGAAATTGTTCTTTTTTAAGGTTCCATGCTGCTGCCTACCAAGTTGTAAACTGCTACCACCTAGAATGTGTCAAGCGAGGCCTGGAAAACCCCACAGGCGAGAGGGCTGGTTTGGGCATTAGGCTCTCGTGTCTGTTTAGGGACACTGTGTTTCAAAACTAGGAATGATTTGGTTTTTCTGAATTCCTGTTAGCCTTATTACTTTAGAATGTCTGTAGTTGAAGACTATAGCTTGTGGGTTATTCGATCATGTTTTTAGCTGTAATAGCAAAAACAACTGTGCAATCTATATTTTATCAGTTACCCAAAATAGTACAACATCCCTTTGCACAGTAAATGTTTGCTGAGCATCCACTGGGTGCCAGCACTGTCCTAGGCACTGGCACACTGGTTTTAAATATGCCCAGCACTGCGAGAAGACAGTAGACGCTATTATTGCAGTAGAAATACAATTACAGGAAAACTGAAGCCCTCCTTCTCCACCTGAGGAAAAGCCAGCTGTCTGTCTCCCAAGGAGCCCTGCTTGTGCATTCACCCAGGTCTAAGCTCTGGCCATAAACTTTTCAGGTTTAAGAATCCTGATTTGACAGCATACCAGGAACAGGTCTATGCCCCAGGGAAAATCCATTAACCATGCTCAGGAGACTGTTACATAAATCAGAAGGTCAGTTTCCTAATTTACAATGAAAATTCTCTCCCAGAGACCCCAACACTCATGTTTGTATGACCAACCCCCAACCTTCCTCCCTCCCATTGTCCATTCTCCCTAGCCTCTCCTCTTTATTTTCTTCCTTCCATTCTTGCTGCAACAAATACTTAGTAAGCATGTCTTAGGAGCTTGGCACAGGGCTGAGTGCTGGAGGAACAATGGTGTCTGAGACAGAGTTCCTGCCCTCAGCTGGAGGGTAGAAGGAAGCCCTAATTAAAACATTCACACAGATAAACACTGGGTCTCTTTTCTGAACTTTCATTCTCTTTGAGACTAACAAACATGAGGGTCCTCGTCCTTAATAATGTGCATTCTCACATATACCCAACATTGCACACACAATTTCAGGAGTTCTCAGTCTCCCTAAAACCCATCCAGGCATATGGGGTATTGGCAGGCCTACATGGGAAGGAGCCAAGTCATAACCAGAAGGTTGCTTCGAGATCGTGGAGTTGCAACAAGGGCATTGTGTAGGTGAACTGACTGTATAAGGACAATAGGCTAAGAGCCCATTCAACATGGAAGGCCTTGTAGAAATGGTCTTCCCACTCGAGATATTCCATCCACTGGAGGCCTCCCCTCACCTGGACCAGTGCCCAAATGGTGTCGTGCCAACAATAACCTCTGCCCTGTCTCAGTGTATAAGGCTGACCAAACCCCACTTTGTTGACTAGTCAGTCTCTCTTGAGATAGGCCATCACCTTGATCCACTGAGAGCCACATACATCTCACCTTGGAGTGATGCATTGACCTTCAGAGCACTTTGCATGTCTCAGCTCTCAGCCATCACAAATAGACATAAAGCTTAACTTTGGTGGAGAGCCGTAGCTTCCTTACTTAAGTTCTTGTAAGGTGTCTCATTCTGGCCCCCAGCAACTCTTAGCTGGATTTTCCTAGAGCATCCAGAAAACAATAAAAGACAGACAGACACCCAGCTGATCACAAACCCTCTCCAGCCCACATTTTTCCTCTCCACAGCCTAGAGCAAGGGTTGGCAAACTGATTCCGTAAAGGACCACATAGTAAATATTTTAGCTCTTTTTTGCAACTACTTAACTGTTGTTATAGTGTAAAAAGCAGCATAGGTAATAAATACATATAGGAATGAGTGTGGCTGTGTTCCAATAAAACCTTATTTACCAAACACAGTGGGCTGGTTCGGATCGGGGCTGGGGACTGTGGTTTGCCAACCTTGGTCTGGAAGATTCTCCTCCTCCTGATGGAATTTCCCCAGCCCCCTGTTCTTCTCTGCTTTCCCCTGGTGATCTTTTTGAAGGATTCATTTTCACTGTATTTCTGAGGATTTAGACAGTCCTTTTTCCGAGGAACCAGCAAATGGAAGATTGCTTTCAGCTGGAAAAGATTAGATGTCCTGGGTGTTCAATCCTTCTTCCTGGTTTGCACAGTGTGGAGAAATGGATAGGAAAGAGACATCGTCTAAACATGGGAAAACTTTTTCACGAGGTTAAGAGCACTTACTCTTAAGTCAGATAATAATAACAGTATTCTGAGTCAGATGGATGATAAAAGAAAATAATAATAATAATAATAGTAACAGCAATAACAGCAACAACACAGATAACGTTTATCGAATATTTGCCATGTGCTAAGCCTTCTTCTGTTTTTATATACTTTGTATTAGATGCTGGGTTTGTTTTCCAGCTCTGCCACTATCTAGCTATGGGATGTCACCTAACCCCTCTAAGCCTCAGTTTCTCCATCTGTTAGACAATGGGTGTGGGGTCACTTGTAAAAAGCTCTCGGCACAGTGCCTGGCTCCTTCTAAGTGCTCAATAAGGGTTAAATCTTAATATTCCAGTCCGTGAAGGGACCAGCCCTGTTCTTTGTACCTCAGAACTTAGAAAGGAAGTCAGTAGGTGGGACTCTCAGGAATAGTGATTGCCACCCCAGAAAAACTTTCGGACACAGCACTTCTAAGACGTACAGGGGGTTGGTAGATAATTTTTATTTTTTTGACAAGGTCTTGTTCTGTCACCCAGGATGGAGTGCAGTGGCCTGTGATTATAGCTCACTGTAACCTCCTGAGATGGGATCCTCCCACCTCAGCCTCCTGAGTAGCTGGGACTACAGGTGTGCATCACCATGCCTGGCTAATTTTTGGTACGCGTGTGTGTGTGTGTGTGTGTGTGTGTGTGTGTGTGTAGACGGGATTTCACCATATTGCCCAGGCTGATCTTGAACTCCCAAGCTCAAGCAATTCATCTGCCTCAGCCTCCAAAAGTGCTGGGATTACAGGTATAAGCCACTGTGCCCAGCCTGTTGGTAGATGATTCTTGAAGAAAGAACTCTGTAATCAAGTAAAGTTGGGAATTCTCAGCTGAGCAAAGTTAAACAGGTTTCTCAATTGCTGTATTTCTCATAACTCAGAACATACTGTTGTGGAATAAATCTCGAGGAAGATGTTATCACAAGCAGCTTTTTCCAAATGTATTTATCCACCAGTCTTTTCCTTTCTTCACCCCTAGGGCATCTTTGGAAATTAGTTTGCCAGAGAAAACCCTTTGAAAAAGTACAATTGGAGTTGTCTGAAAATAGATTGGGCTACTGGAGGTAGTGGGCTCCTCATTAAGGGCAGGATGCAAACAGAGGCTGGATGCCCAAGGGACAGGAATGTGGAGAGAACCCTGTGAGGGATCAAAAGGGACTGAGGGAAATGAAGAGGAAAGTGAAAGACTCGTGTCAGTCCAGGGGGGCTGGGCTTTGTCCTTTCAGGCTGTGGAAGTTGTGCTAGTTTTCTGTTCCAGCCCTGGAATTTGGGATTTGACTTAAAATGACACCAGGAAAGGCCAGGCGCAGTGGCTCACGCCTGTAATCCCAGCACTTTGGGAGGCTGAGGCGGGTGGATCACCTGAGGTCGGGAGTCGGAGACCAGCCTAACCAACATGGAGAAAACCTGTCTCTACTAAAAATACAAAATTAGCCAGGCATGGTGGTGCATGCCTGTAATCCCAACTACTTGGGAAGCTGAGGCAGGAGAATCGCTTGAACCCGGGAGTGGAGGTTGCAGTGAGCAGAGATCACGCCATTGCACTCAAGCCTGGGCAACAAGAGCGAAACTCTGTCTCAAAAAAAAAGACACAAGGAAAGGAGCCTTTTGGGGTGAAGGGTGACGCTGGACAGCTCAAGTTAAGAAGCCTTGAGGAGCCAAGCTGACTGTGCTGTCCTCCCCTTTAGGGTCCTCTCAGGTTGACTGGAGATGAAAGTTTGGGGCACTGAGGGAGTAACACATGACACATTGTAGGAGGCCAGGAAATGTACCTCTTTGAGCTTCATCCTAGCCCAACTGTTCTGAGCTAGGAGCACACAGAGCTCTCTGAGGTCTGATTCTCCCACGCCTGGTTAAATGGGATGGAACTTCCCATGTCCATGAAGAGCTGCAGGAGCTACCTGGTTAACAAAACCTTCAAATCCTTTTTTCAAAGAAGTGTGGACCAACTAAAGGATGTTGTGGGCTAAACCAGGGCTGTTCTCTCTTCACTTCCAGAACAGAGACCACCCGTGTCCCACCTGCACTCTCTCCTCCTTGCAAAAAATTTTCTCACTTGCCAAGAGAAAGGACCAGCTCCAAGGCTGACTTTGTTGACAAGGGCAAGAGGTCGTGACCGAGGTGGGAACATTGAATGCAAGCAGGGGGCAGTTTTCCAGATCAGAGTCAGTGTGGGCTGAACAGACATTTAGCAATAATGGGGGCACGTGGATGCTTGTTTTGTGAGTAGCTGTTGTAATGGGCACACAGGACATACTCTCTGCCTCTGACACCTTCTGCCATGGTGACAAGTTCTGTGCCTTCAGCACAATTAGTAGAGACTTCTTAGTCATTACCCTGAAGCACCTCCCAACCTTTTAATCATCTACCAGGTTTGGGAAGTGTCTTCACTAAAAAACCCCATTCATCATCACACTCCCTGATTTCCAGACCACTGAGGCACTTTACAAAACCAAAGGTTGTTAGGCCTCTTTTGGGAAGCCCCCCTTTCCCTCTCCATCCTTTCTGTCTCCTCTAAAGTATGGTATGAAGTGATGCCATTGGCAATATCTGCTCAGTGGCTGCCCTGCCCCACATCTCTGCCCCTCCCATGCCTTGTTGAGCATATTACTGGTTAATTAGAAGAGCTTTCCAGTAATAGAAAGTGACCTACAAATGAATAAAAGTTATCTCTTGATCTAGTTCAGAAGATAATAAAGATAGAGAATTGTCATTTAAAGTAAAGCAAAAAAATGGTTTCATAATTTCAAAGATGAACCAAGGTACAGTGGAAGGAGCCTAGGCCTCAGACGTAGAAAACTTGGGATTGAACCACTGCAACGGTTACTTGCTGTGTGTCATGGGTAAGGTGCTTAACTTCTCTGGGCCTCAATTTATTTATTGTTATAAATGGGGCAAATCATACTATGCAGATGTTTTTTCTTTTCGTCTGCCCAGAAAATTTCTATCTTCTGGTAATAGCATCTTTGATTTCCTGTGGTTCTGGTGGGGGCACCCATCACAGAAATATCCATTACCCACCCTGCCCCTACCATGCCCTCAGTGGGGTCCAGGCCTGGCTAATAAAGCATGGGCATGTGAATGGGCAAGGTGCTTCCTTAAGATGTTAGGCACAAATGCTGGAAGAGAGACCTTCTTTTGTTCCTTTGCTGAACCAATGATGATGACGACAGCCTGTAGCTCTGGGTAGCGGTGACTGCTGGCCCCCCTTCCATCCCCTGCCCCCTTCCTCCTTCTCCTTTGTCCTGATGTGGGGCGAAAGTAAAGCCAATACACAAAGACAGAAGCAGACGTGGGAGAGGAGGAGAGAGTCCCACCAGCATTATTTCCATTTCTTTTGAATTCTCTTCTGTCACTGTTGCTACTTTTGATTTTGATTTTGGTTTTGTTATTATTTTAGAATAAGAAGGGGCCTTAAAAGTCATTGAGTCAAGTTTTATTGTCTTCCAGATGAATAAAATGGGATCAGGAGAAGCAACCCACTCTCCAAAGCCATGCAGCTTCTAAGTCAGGACAGGCATCCCAGGCTTCAGACTCCAAGACCAGCGCTCTTGCTCCTGCTCCATGGCCACCAAGGTGCATCAGTGTTCCATCGCCACTCAGGTGACTCACAGGCTGTCTTGCATGTATAATACCTGAGTCCGAATGCTGCCTCCCCACACTTACTACTGCTCCCACATTCTTTTTACTTTGGCTCCATCTCTCATGAGCCAACGGTGTCTGAAATACCACCATGGTATTGATCCCTTTGGATTCTCCTTGTTTTCTTTTTTCTTTTCTTTTCTTTTTTTTTTTTTTTTTTTTTTTTGAGATAGGGTCTCACTCTGTTGCCCAGGCTGGAGTGCATTGGCATGATCCCAGCTCACTGCAATCTCCACCTCCCAGTCTCAAGCAATCTTCCCACCTCAGCCTCCTGAAGCTGGGACCACAGATGCACACCACCACAGCCAGCGATTTTTTTTTTTTTTTTTTTTTTTATTTTTGATACAGACAGGGTTTTGCCATGTTGCCCAGGCTGGTCTTGAACTTCTGAGCTCAAGCAATCCACCTACCTCAGCCTCCTAAAGTGCTGGGATTATAGGCGTGAGCCACCGTGCCCAGCCTGGATTCTTCTCTTTGTGCTTCTTATGGGAGTAGTAATACAGACAACTAATTTAAACTATCAGATCAATTACTTTTAAGATCCTCTTTACATCCTGAAGGAGAAGATGCAGAGAAGAAAGGTGTTCAGGTATCGTAGGAGAATGGATTGGAGAAGGGAAGGAATGTGGCAATGGTTCTAAAAGAGGAAAAGTGGTACTGAAAGAGGAGCTCAAAGCTCCTGAAGACAAACTGCTCCAATACTGGAATCTTCCTCTCTCTCTGTCCCCAAATTCCCCTTCTAAGGGCTCCTACACAGAATCAGGGCTGGTGACCCAGCCGCCATTCTTTCCTTCTTCTCCCTGGCTTTCAGATTCCATCTCCACTTTACAGGCTGAAAACATCAGCAACTCACTTTCCCAGCCTGTCTTGTAGCTAGAGTACATGACCTGCTCTTGGCTAGTTGGACATGAAGGGAAGTGGAGTTGCTTCCGGGAAAGGCTTTCCTCCTTGATAAAAGAGAGATACATAGGGGAAAGCCTTCTTTATGTCTGCCTTTGAATGAGGTAATACAACGACGTTATGGCTGGAGCTGCTGCAGCCATCTTGCCACCATGAGGGAACAAACCTAAGATAAAAGCCAACACACGGAGGACTGTGGCAGGGAAAGAGGCAAAAGATCCTAGATGACACCACAGAAACCTAGATTTCACCACAGAAATAATCCTGGAACAGCCCAAAGACTAGATTCTTGTTATATAAGATAGTAAATCATCTGTATCATTTAAGACATATGCAGTGGGGTGCTTGTTTTCTTGCAACCAAAAATCATCTTAATAGTATGCCTTGCACTTGTTTCCAAGAAATTTCCATGTTGGAATTTAATTTTGCCTCTAAAATAAAGTTTTCTTTATTGTTTCTGGAAGTTCTACTTGATTCTTTGTCAAATCTACTAGGTGGCTTTTGATCATTTCCTGTTCCATGTATATATTCCTGACCTTGTCTTTTATTTCTGTAAACATATTACCAACACTTAGTTTCTAATCTGTGCCTGATAACTCCAATATCTAAAGTCTTAGTAGGACTATTTCTGCTGGCTGCTATTTCTTGCTTGTTCTTATTCATGGTGCCTTATTTCTTTTAATCCCTGGTTATCTTTTATTGTATGCTGCTCATTATACCTGAAAAAATAACTCGCAGGAGTAATCTGAGGTCTAGGGAAAAGGTACCTTCCTCCAGAGATGATCTATGTCTGCATTTGTCTGGGGACCATCTTAAACCAGGTTCAAAGTTCGAGGTTGCCTGGACAACCAAACACTGAATTTGGGCCACAAATCTGATACACCTAGTTTACTTTTTGTTTTGTTTTGAGATGAGGTCTTGCTATATTGCCCAGGCTGGTCTTGGATTGTGAGCTCAAGCAATTCTTCTGCCTTAGCCTCCAGAATAGCTGGGTCCTTTTTTAGAGACAGGAGTCTCTCTATGTTGTCCCAGGCTGGTCTTGAACTCCTGGCCTCAAAAATTTTCCCACCTCAGCCTCCAGAGTAGTTGGATTATAGATGTAAGTCACTGAGCCCGGCTAGGTCTAGTTTATTTTTGGTTCACCTTTTTCCTGAGAATGTAGGGCTTTGGGGTCTCTGTTATTATGGAGAGGGTCTCCAATTAGACTATACTTTTGATTTCTGCCTCTTTTATCCCACAAGGCCATCAAAACAAAAGTTCAAATTACTGGATTCGGCCAATGGCCTTGGTTCCAAAGTGACTTCCCAGCTTTGCTTATCTCTTTGGGTTCCTGTTTTCCTTTCCGTTTTGGCCTGGTAATATCCTACTATATGATTAACTCTTACGTGCTTTTAAGATGTTCAATTCGTTCAGCGTGTTTAATTGTTTCTTGAAGGAGGGTTGGTCCAAACAGCCTAATCCACCACTAGTGGAAGCGGAAGTTTTTCTTTGTCTCATCATGAATTTCTCCACTACTGCCTAAACCTTATCTCTGGGGTCCTCACACTCGCTTTTTCTTTTTCTTTTTTTCTTTTTTTTTTTTTGAGACAGAGTCTCACTCTGTTGCCCAGGCTGGAGTGCAGTGGCGCCATCTTGGCTCATTGCAACCTCTGCCTCCCGGGTTCAAGGGATCCTCCTGCCTCAGCTTCCCCAGTAGCTGGGATTACAAGCATGTGCCACCACGCCTGGCTAATTTTGTGTGTGTTTTTAGTGGAGACAGGTTTTCACCATGTTGGTCAGGCTGGTCTGGAACTCCTGACCTCAAGTGACCTGTTTGCCTTGGCCTCCCAAAATGCTGGGATTATAGGCGTGAGTCACTGTGCCCAGCCTGCTTTTTCTTGTCCATGGGTCTGTAGCCCACTTGCCTGTGACTTCTGACTCCCTCGTCCTATTCTTGATTTGCTGCCCTCCTGATTTCAAGCTGTCAGCCTGATTTCCACTTGCCTGGACCCTGGCACTTGCTAACCCTGTGACTTCTACTGGGTCACCTGTGCTGATTGACTTGGGTATAACAGGGTGCCAGCTGCTCACCCTCTTGACCCCCGAGCTAAGCCTCAGTCCAGGACCTTACGATATTTGCCAACATTGTCCCGTGCTCTGCCTCTCCCACCTACAAGCCCTCCTGGCTCCCCATCTGGCCTTGACTTTTCTAACGAATTCTCCTTCCCCTTCCACTAACTGCCTTGGCATCCCCTACCTAGTTCACAGCACCATTTTGGCCTGCCCTTGACTGAGTGTTTTAAGTAGATGGGTTTGAGGCTGAGTCTATTTAGCTATCTTTACCAAATATAGGATCACACTGTGGGGAACCTCATGAATGTTTTGTAATGATGAGCAACTCTTAGATTTTATTTATTTATTTATTTTGAGACAGAGACTTGCTCTGTTGTCCATGCTGGAGTGCAGTGGTATGATCTCGGCTCACTGTAACCTCCACCTCCTGGGTTCAAGTGATTCTCCTGCCTTGGCCTCCCAAGTAGCTGGGTTTACAGGAGCCTGCCACCACGCCCAGCTAATTTTTGTATTTCTTGTAGAGATAGGGTTTTGCCATGTTGGCCAGGTGGTCTCAAACTCCCGGCCTCAAGTTGTCCACCTGCCTTGGCCTCCCAAAATGCTGAGATTACAGGTGTGAGCCATTGTGTCCAGCCATCTCTTAGATTTTAAGTCATTCTTTAAAATGTAGAGGATGACCAAAGTTTATGATTAAAAAAAGAATTTGAAAATGACAATAAAATCAGATCTACTTTTAAGACTTTTATTTGGGTTTTGAGAGACTATTTGGTCACCTATAAGAAACAGGCAGTTGAGTGTAGTGGTAGAAGACACAGTCTTATAAATTCAGTGGGCCCAGGTTTAATCCCATTTCTCCTCTCTGTTAACTGCATAAACTTGTACAACTCATTCTACTCAACTTAGCCTCGATTTTCTTATCCATAAAATGGTGCTAATATTACCTTCTCATGAGGTCGTTATGGGGACTGAAGAGATAAAAGGCATACTTAGCACAGTGCTTATAAACCATAAGCTCTCAAAGGCATTATCATGATCATTATTATTATTGATAGCATTAAAGTCTGCCTTCCCCCCAAATATTTCACCAACTGTGTTGTCATGTGCTCTGTTCATCTTCTATCTCATCCTGAAATCTTCACCATCTGAAGCTTGACTTCATTAAGCCACCGTGTCAAGGTGATTGTGCCCAAATGGCGCTGGGTAAAACACACATGTTCCTCTGCATTCATAGGTGGTCAGGATTTGTTTAATGAAGTGGTCGGTTGAATCAAGTCCCACTTGATGAAATTTGGGGGTTGGGACAACATGAGACAAGTTATATTTACAGATGAAAAACATCGTTGTTCCTCATGAACAAGAGTCATTTTTCAGAAGACCTCTATGGCAAAGATAATTAGACTTTTACAAGGACAACAACATACATGGCCTTAAGTATCTTTGGTAGAAACACCTGTAGGATTTTAAGGCTGAATGGATCAGATCCAACCGCCTCATTTGGCAGATGAGAAAACCGAGACTCAGAGATATGGACTGACATGCGGGGTCCACCCAGACCATTGGTGGCAAAGCCAGGACAAGAATCCAGATCCTGGTTCTGCAGTTAACCAGCCATGTGACATGCTAAGTGTGGCAATTTAAAACTATGTTTGCAAATTTGTCCACAAATTCCTTGACATTTCTCCCTTCAAAAGCAGAGTGTAATTCCCCTTCACTTCAATATAGTCTACTCTTAGTGACTTAGTTCTTATAAATAGAATGTGAGAAAATGATATGTGACTTCTGAGGTTGGGTTATAAAAAGAATACAACTTTTGCCAAGTGTTCTCTCTCCTTTATTCTCTCTTGCTCTCTGAATCTGGCTGCCATGTTTTGAGGATATTCAAGAGGTCTTCTGGGTGGCCTGAAGGCCATCCGAAGGCCTGAAGTGTGGGAGGAACTGAGGCCTCTCACAGACAATCAATACCAACTTGCCAGCCATATGAGTGGGCCACTTTGGAAGCTGATTTTCTAGTCCTAGTCAAGCCTTCAGATAACTGTGGCTCCAGCTGACACCTTGACTGAAATCTCATGAGAGAACATGGGCCAGAGGTACCTAGCTAAGTTGCTATCAAATCTCTGACTCACAGAAATTGTGGGAGATAATACATGCTTATTGTTACCATGTTAAGTGACTAAGTTTTGGGGTAATTGTTAAGCAGTGATAGATAACTAATACACTAAGACAACTAATACCTGATTTATTCAGGACTCTGAGTTGGAAGTGTTAAAAATCCAATTCAACTAGTGAAAAGAAAAAAAAAAAAAAGATATATTGCTCCTGTACTTGGGGAGACCAGAGATGGAGCTAGCCTCAGGGATTCCAAGCATTTAAATGATGTCATCGGGATTCTTTTTCTCTCTCTTCATCTCTCTGTTGGCTCTGTAGTGGCTTTTCTCTTTCCTAGTGGCTTCATTCTTTCCTACTACAGAGATACTTTCTTGATACAGTATGGGTTGGCTAGAAGCAACGCAGGATTTCTTCATCCTCACTTAACGGTCCTGAAGGATACACAGGTTTTCTCTCCCCTAACATTTACATATAATCCCAGAGAAGACTCTAATTGGCCAATTGGTTCTTATATCTTTGCCTGAACCAATCACTGTGGCTACGGAAATGGGGCACTCTGATTGGCTACCAGTTCCTTGGCCACTACTAGCTTGTTTTTCAAAGTGTGGTCCATGGACCAGTAGCACCTCAGGGCTTGTTTAAAACATCCAATCTTAGGCTTCTCTTCAAACTCTAAATCAGAATTTGTATTTTAGCAAGTTCCCCAGATGATTTTGTATGCACATTAAAATTTGAGAAGCATTTATTATGCTATATTTCCAGCAAGAAGTAATCTCTTCTCTTCATCTTTTATGTCAGTTAACTCCTTTCTTCTTGTTTGGTAGAGTACATTTCTCTTTTAACCCTATTTATTTTTTTGTCTGCATATATTATCTCTCCTATCATGCTTGGGTCCTTAAAGACAAAATCCAATGTCTGAAGAACAGTGTTCTCTTCTGTAAAATGGGGATAATGTTATTTACCTTTTGCTGTGATTTGAATATTTTTGTTCCCTCAAAATGTATGTGTTGGAAGCTTAATTCCCAATGCAACAGTCTTGGGAGGCAGGGCTTAATGGGAGGTGCTTGGATCATGAGGGTTCTGCTTTCATGAATGGATTAATGCTGCTAATTAATTTCCTTCATGAATTGTAAAAAGCTTGTGTGAATGGATTCTCTCTATTTCAGTCTTCTGCCATGTGAAGACACAGTGTTCCTCCCTTCTGGAGGATGCAGTGTTCAAGGAGCCTTCTTGAAAGTGAAGACCAGGCCCTCAGTAGACACTAAACCTGCCAATACCTTGACCTTGGACTTCCCAGCCTCCAGAACTATAAGAAATAAATTTCTGTTTTTTATGAGTTACCTAGTCACAGGTGTTTTGTTATAGCAGCACAAAACAAGCTAAGATACCTCTAGAGATTTCATGAGAATTGGATGAAATAACACACATGGGTGCATAGCACAGCGCTTATCATATTGTAGATACACATGATGATTAGCTAGTCCTAATTCCCAAAACTGGTGGACATTTATTGAGTGTTTACTATGCACCAGGTACTTTGCAAAGCCCTTTTTTATGCTTTCTCATGGAATCCTTTCAACCGTATTTTAAAGAAAATAAGTATTCTCCCTCATTTAGAAATCAGGAAATTGAGTAATATCACATAGTAAGTGATAGAGTCAGGATTTGAGTCCAGAACTGTTGACTCTACACCCTGGTTCTGAGATGGAGTTTCACTCTTGTTGCCCAAGCTGGAGTGCAATGGCACCATCTTGGTTCACTGCAACCTCCACCTCCTGGGTTCAAGCAATTCTCCTGCCTCAGCCTCCCGAGTAGCTGGGATCACAGGCGTGCACTATCATGCCCAGCTAATTTTCATATTTTTAGTAGAGATAAGGTTTCTCCATGTTGGCCAGGCTGGTCTCAAACTACTGACCTCAGGTGATCCGCCCACCTCGGCCCCCAAAGTGCTGGATTACAGGCATGAGCCACCACACCCAGCCTTACAGTCTGGTTCTTAATGGCTCTGCTAGAGCACACTACACAAGAAAGTCCCTCAACCAATATTTGTTAAATTTGTATAAGGAATAAAAGCTTTTGGCTCCTTGAACCAAGGGTCATAAGCTCCAAGCCAACTCCAGTCAGGTAGATGATGTAACTGAGGGTCAAAGGCCATGCTAAGGAAACAATCTCCTCACTCCTTAATGTAAATTGGTCAAGTAAGTGTGATGATAAATGGCAGGTGACCTTCACCTCAGTGTCAAGAAGGAAAAAGGACAGATGGAGACTTGGGAGCTGGAGAGCACATGGCCCATCTTAAGGGGCAGAGGTCCCAGACTCCAGCCAGGATACATGGACATGTCCACCCCGGTGGTTCCTGCCTGACATCTGTTCTGATTGGACAACACCAGGCCACATGTAGTGTTAAAGATTTGGAGTCCGACCCCTGGGAAGGTTGAACCAGTGTTGTCAGATCTGATTTTTCTAATAAAACCGGATATCTAGACTTTTATGTGAAACCCTTGATTTTTAAACACTGGCAAATAATTTATATATTTTTAAAAGAGATACGAGCCAGGCATGGAGGTGGGGAGGAGGCAGTAACTAGATTATAAGTGCTGTCCTAAACTGTGGAGGTAAATCTTGACTGTTTCTTGCTTTTTGCTTGTTTGCTAAGTGAATACAGAAACAAAAGAGGAAGAAAAAAGGAAGAAGGAAAGGAAGGAAGGAAAGAACGAAGGAAGGAAGAGAGGAAGGGAGGGAGGGAGGAAGGAGGCTACTGACCATTTGAGTCTTAAGTAGTAGCTAAGGTGGCAGATGGCTTTCAGCTGGGGAGGGAAGAGAAGAGAGAGCAGAGGCCCTTGGTGACTAATTGTCCCAAGGGTCAGGGCCTCCAATGGGAAGTCCCTTTAACCTCCCAATTCCTCCAAGGCCAACCCAGCTAATCAACTTTTTATGATACTTTATTTTTTTAAATCACCTTGGAGGCCCTTTCTGTCTTTGTTCAGCTGTAATCTTTCTTAATTAGATAATTGAAATAATCATCCAATTAAGTTGGTTCCCATTGCCCCCCTCACTTGAGTACTAGCAGAATCCAGCTGGCTTCTCATTTACGCTGACTTCGTTCTGTGCCTCATGCAGGGTCTGAAACAGGTTTCAAGCTGTTTTCTTTCCTCTTTTTCAGTTTGCCGTTGCAGTTCATAGGAGCTACAGCGAAATTTCAGTTCTGGCTAATGTCAAAATAGACTCCATAGGCAACTAAAAGCAAAAGTTGTAACTGGCACTAACACAGTGGTAGTTGAGAGTTTCAGATCCACAGGATTTCAATCCCAGTTCTGTTGCTTACTAACTGGGGTGATATTGAATGCACCACACTGACTTGGAGCTGCAGTTTCCTCATCTGTGAATTGGGGTTAAAAAGAAGACCTACCCAAGATGTGTTGGGAGATAAATATGTTAATAGAGATAAAACAAGTGAGGCCATCAGCCCTAGGCCTGGCATACACAGAGCACTCACTCTCTGAGCTTTGTAAATGTGGAAAGGATGTATTCCTAAGAGCTCAAATAGTTGATATCATTTATTTGTTATACACATGGGGAAAGAGAGGTAAATCATAGATATACCTAAGATGTAAACGGTTCTGGACATTTTGGCTGTTTGTTGCATTTATTTGGTGTTTATCTCTTTATCTAGTATGTCCATCCAGCCTTCCTTCTAATTGGTTCACTCTAGTGCCACCTGAAAGACTTAGAGACAGCAGGCTCTCCTTGGGGTGGATTCTCTGTGGATGAAATTTCAGTATTCCTTTCCTTGCCCACCAGAATGGAAGGTCCCCATGGGCAGGGCTGTACCTGCTATTGTCTCACAGTATCCCTTGGAATTTACCAAGGAATAATTGTTAAATAAAATGTCACACATGGAGGAACTGTTCTCTAAAAGGACATCCGAGCCAGTTTTAAGTGATAACAATACTTAAGACAAGGATATTACACATTGTTAACATGTTAGCTAAGGGTGGAGAAAAATCCAGAAAAGGGCTAGTATTCCCAGGATCACAGAGTAAAACAAAGGTCACTTGTGACTCCAAAACCCAAGTGTCCCAGATCTTACCTGAACTTGCTTAAAATGCTGATCTCACCGGGAGCCAGGCAGCCAGGAACTGTGGTGGATGCTGTCGGCCCAACCTGAGCTGCATTTCATTCCTCAGCAGGACCACAGACTCCCAGAAACTCAGCCTCATCTTCTTTTGTTTCAGAAGAGTCAGGTATTAGAAGAGAATGGCAGCAACTCAGAGCAGGGTGTATTTTTCCTTAATGCTTTTTCATCCTATAAAACTTACATAAGCCATATATCAGTTTTTAAAATGAGAAAAATGCCTTCAAGTCGAAAGTGAAAATGAATTTAAAATGATGGTTTGTGTGTGTGTGTGTGTGTGTGTGTGTGTGTTTTCTGGAGTAGACTTATTAAAAGTGGTAATCTTAATCTCCTAGATAAGGCAACAATGTGCTTCCTATACAGTCCATTTCTCATGCTGGCAAAAACAAAATGTTTCCTCACACTTCACTCTAGAGTTCAGCAATGGAAAGAACTTGTAAAGGCTCATTTTGCCAAATGTGCCAGTGGGTCACTATGCTCCAAGACTGGATGGCTGGACTTAGGCTAGAGAGGACTGGTTAGGGCTAAGGATAGAGGGAAGTCACTAAACATTCCAGACAAACTGCTCAATCATTTGTTCTCTGAGCACATGCTCCCTATTTCTGCCTCTGTGCCTTAGTAACACTCAGTGTGGGCGCCAGCCTCCATGATGGTCCCCAACGAGCCCCACCTCTTTCTATTTGCAATTTGTATAGGGCTGACTTATGTAATAAATGGGATGTTATAGAAACAATGGAGTGTGCTTTCCAAAGCTAAGTCATGAAAGTCACTACAACTTCCGCCCTGCTCTCCCTTGGATCTCGTGCTCTGGGGGAGGCCAGCTGCCATGTTATGAGGAAGCTCAAGCAACCTGCAGAGAGGTCCATGTGGTGAAAGGCTCTGCCACCAGCCACCCCAATGAGCCATCACGAAAGCAGATCTAGCCCCAGAGAAGCCTTAGCTCAGCACAGCTCCGGCCAACAGTGTGACCACAATCTCGTGAGCAACCCTGAGCCAGAGCCACCCAGCCAAGCCACTTTCAAATTCACTATCAAACTGTGGGGGTCATATTTATTTTTGTTTTAAGCTCCTAAGTTTTGCAGTAATTTGTTATGTAGCAATCAGAAATTAATACATATATCCTCCTGTCTACAAAAGCTTACTCTTTTCTTCTCCAAATCACTGTCCCTCAAAATTCACATCAAATTCCTCCTTTGGCTTAGATTCTCCAGCCCAGAGGGATCACTATTCTCTCTAAGCATCATCACCAGGTTTGTACTTTTTCTTTTTTTTGAGATGGAGTATCTCTGTGTCACCCAGGCTGGAGTGCAGTGATGCAATCTTGGCTCCCTGCAACCTCTGCCTCCCTGGTTCAAATGATTCTCCCACTTCAGCCTCCCAAGTAGCTGGGATTACAGGCGCCTGGCTAATTTGTGTATTTTTAGTAGAGATAGGGTTTCACCATGTTGGTCAGGCTGGTCTCGAACTCCTGACCTCAAATTATCTGCCCACCTTGGCCTCCCAAAGTGCTGGGATTACAGGTGTGCGCCACTGCACTCAGCCTTTGCCCTTCTTCCTTGGTGTTAACCAGAGCTAGAAGGAAGGGCTGTGCAGGCAGACCTGACATCTGATACATCATTATTAATAGGTGACCATATTATTCGTACTGAGGCATTTCTGAGAGGGGGAGTGCTATTAATAATAATCATGAAAATCAGCAAAATCTAGGACAGTTCCAGGACAAACAATAGCATTCAGCCACCCTACCTATCTGTAAGAGGTACCTACGCCTCCCAAAAAATGTAAGAAGAGGGAGAAAATTGTTTAGCAGGGATGTGGCTTTATTTGTCCAGTGCTTATATATGCAAAGAAAATGTAGCTTCTGACTGGGCACTGTGGCTCATGCCTGTAATCCCAGTACTTTGGGAGGCCGAGGCAGGTAGAGCATTTGAGGTCAGGCCACCTGGCCAACATGGTGAGACCCTGTCTCTACTAAAAATACAAAAATTAGCCAGACATGGTGGTGCACACCTGTAATCCCACCTACTTGGGAGGCTGAGGTAGGAGAATTGCTTGAACCTGGGAGACAGAACTTGCAGTGAGCTGAGATCTCGCCACTGCACTCCAGCCTGGGCGACAGAGTGAGACTCCATCCCAAAAAAAGAAAAAAAGAAAATGTAGCTTATTTTCTAAGTATTATTATTATTATTTTTAGATAGGGCCTCACTCTGTCACCCAGGCTGGAGTGCAGTGGCCCAACTACGGCTCACTGCAGCCTCGACCTCCCAGACTCAAGTGATCCTCCTGACTCAGCCTCCCAAGAAGCCAGTGCACACCACCACGCCTGGCTAATCGTATCCAGTCTCTGAGACCACCCAGTCATTAAGTGACTGAGGAGGGGGAGAAGTACGATCAGAGCTCTGAATCCCATCTCCCAATTCTCATCTCCTCCCAATTGCCCTCCATCTTTTTATGATGGTACCTAGGCATGTGCGAATTTGGGGTAAAATTTGGAAGTGGAAAGAGAAACAGAATCCACCCAGGCTCTGAGGAATGGCTGTTCTGAGAGCCTCCGTGGACTGACTGGGGACTATCATTCCACCCAGATTTTTGTAGTGATGTCCTGAAACGAGTGTCATGTCTAAGTAGTGTGGGAGCTATGCCCTCTCTGAGGGTGTCCACAGAGGAGCTGAAATCTAGCCAGTGCTTTGCCATCCAAGCCATGAGCCCATGGGGCTGTGTGAGTCAGAAGAGCAAGCCTTTTCCTCATTTGCACAAAGGCATCCCATGGGCTGGGGCAGGCCCTGGCCAGCAACCAGATTCCAGGTCATTTGCTTCTGGCCTTGCATTCCCTGCCTGTGTCAGCCTGTTCATCCTGATCCCCGGCCAGCGTTCTTTTGGCATCTCCCTGGACCCAGCCCAGGCCCATGGGAAATCTGGTGTCCCCCACAGTCCACGGACAGACCATGGAGGGCCAAGGCATCTTTCTCAGATTCCTCTACCCACATTCTTGCCACCACCTGCATTCCATTGCTCTGGGCCCAGGGAGGCATGGTGCTTAGCCAGAGGTGAGGTCCCCCGGGGCTGGCAGACTTCCTCACGCAGTACCCTTCGATGTGATCCACTTACCTTGATGTTCTTAAATTTTCCCCATCACTTCTTGGATGATTCTAAATTTCCCCAGCTCCCTAAAGACATCTGACTTTATGAGTGGCCTTGAGATTTTCCTTCTTCCTACCATCCTCCCAGGGCAGCATGAATATGTTTGGGGTATTCCTGCAAATGGCAAAAGTCAAGGATCTCGGTCAGTTCTTTAACACCTTTTTCTTTTCTTTTTTTTTCTTTTTTGAGACAGAGTCTCACTCTGTTGCCCAGGCTGGAGTGCAGTGACAGGATCTGTTGCCCAGGCTGGAGTGCAGTGACTGCAACCTCCGCCTCCTGGGTTCAAGCAATTCTCCTGCCTCAGCCTCCCGAGTAGCCGGGATTACAGGCATGTGCCACCATGCTTGGATAATTTTTGCATGTTTAGTAGAGATAGGGTTTTGCCATGTTTGCCAGACTGGCCTCAAACTCCTGACCTCAAGTGATCCACCTGCCTCGGCCTCCCAAAGTGTTGGGATTACAGGCATGAGCCACTGTGCCTGGCCGACACCTTTTTTCATGGAGTGGCAAACGTAGAAAATAATAAGGGCATGATGCGCTCTGTGGCCTAGAGGGGATCTGGAACCTCATTGGAGGCTATACCAGAAGACTAATGAGATCCCCTACTGCCCAGATCCTGCCAGGCTGCTTCAAGGACAGAGGGTATCAACTCTCTCAGGGAGTGGTGAGTCACTCTGATTGGGAAAGCTCTCCTTGGAGCTTTCAACTTGAGTTTGCTAGAAGGGATCTGGGGAGTTGAGAAATACCTTTTCTCCTCCATAAAGCCTTGCTTTCAAGGCCCTTGTCCCTCCACAGAGGTCAAGAATGTCAGCCTGGAGACGCTAATGCTGATCAATGGCCTCTTTATTCTCTGCTCTTTCTCCTTCCCTTAGACAGTAAGCCTCTTGGCTCAGCCCTAGAGCTGGGACGTGGCAAAGAGGTACAGTTTAAAATGGGAAGCAAAATTACTTGTAGGCATAAGGTTGGTGAAATGGGATCCCCATACAATTGTGATGATGAGAACTCCTCTGGGAGTAGAGGTAAGTATGGTTTTGGGGTTGGGGGGTGAGACCCCAAGGCAGCAGCACACTTGAGTGCCAATAAATTGTGGCTTAACTGCCTTCTGGAAACACAGGTTCGTGTCACTTCCAAGAGCATTTGTTTTGATGAGTAGTTTATGCAAATGTGGAACCCTCTGGGTGGCGTGCTAGGTGATGAAGTCAAGAGGGAACTGGCACTCCTTCTCAGCCATCCCAGAGGGCTCCCTGGTACCTCTTCCCAGTCAATCCTGGTCACCAGATTAATTTTGCCCTTTTTTTTTTTTTTTTTTTTTTGAGACAGAGTCTCACTTCATTGTTCAGCCTGGAGTGCAGTGGTGCTATCTCAGCTCACTGCAACATCTGCCTCCTGGTTCAAGTGATTCTCCTGCCTCAGCCTCCAGAGTCGCTGGGACTACAGGCACACGCCACCACGCCCGGCCAAGTTTTGTATTTTTGAGTAGAGACAGGGTTTCGACATGTTGACCAGGCTGGTCTCGAACTCCTGACCTCAAATAATCTGCCCTCCTTGGCCTCCCAAAGTGCTGGGATTACAGGCGTGAGCCACCACGCCTGGCCGTTATATGTTTTGTTTGTTTGTTTGTTTTTTAGAAAACATTCTTGCTAAAATAAGTATGTTTGTTTCTCATAAAAGTAATACATGTTCATTTAGAAAATGGAACATCCAAAAATGCAAAGCTTTTAACAAGTCATCATCAATATATTCAATTTCGTAATTAGCTTTTTTACTGAAAATATCATGAGCATTTTTTCATCCTGACCCATGTGGAAGGAGTCTTATCCTCTTTTTAATTCCTTTTGGCCCCATTCCTTGTATAGGCTGTCAGCTAATATTTGCAATGATTCTGAGGTTTTACCCAGGAGAGACCTGGAGACAGCTGGTCACCTACCCCATCCGCCACAACCTCCCAGACAGCTGCGGGCTGTCTAATGTGAGAAAGCGCTGGGTCGAGAGGGCAGAGGCCTCCCTCCTTCACACACTGAACTATCACAAATGGACCTAACAGAGTGGAAGGACAGGCTGCAAATTGAGAAGAGAATGAGGAGTACGGCAGTGAAATTGGAAAACAGAGTGATAGTCAAGAGGAGGCAAGCAATGAGTTTAGAAAACAGTGTTGCTACAGCCACTACAAGCGTCTCGGACAGCTCCCCGTTGCGCATGAGCTGTTGCAGTGTGTCAGTTCAGTAGGATCCACAGATTAATGTTATCCAAAAACAGAAAATTACAGGACAGAGATAGAACTAATGGCTTCTCTTTTCCTCCTACTCTTAGTTCATTCCAAATATTAGCAAACTTGGCCAGGTGTGGTGCTTCATGCCTGTAATCCCAGCACTTTGGGAAGCCAAGGTGGGTGGATCACTTGAGGTAAGGAGTTTGAGACCAGCCTGGCCAATATAGTGAAACCCTGTCTCTACTAAAAATACAAAAATTAGTTGGGCGTGGGTGGTGCACGTCTGTAATCCCAGCTACTTGGGAGGCTAAGGCAAAGAATCAACCCAGGAGGTGGAGGTTGCAGTAAGCTGAGATTGGGCCGCTGCACTCCAGACTGGGTGACAGGGAGACTCTGTCTCAAAAAACTAAAAACTAAAAAATATATGTATTGGCAAACTTTTCTCAATCTTTTGCTAAAACTCATTTTTGCTGATTATATTTGCTTATAAACCTAAGTATCTTGAAGTACCTCTGTGTACTTCTGTTTCTTCATCTGGAAAATGGGGTGAATAATAATCCCTATCTCTGAGAGCAGGACTTCTCATCCTGGGTGCTATTGACAGTAGGCCCTGAATAATTCTTCGCTGTGGGACAGTCCCAAGCACCATAGGGTGTTTAGCAGCATCCCTGGCCACTACGCACTAAATGCCAGTAGCATCCCGCCTAGTTGTAACACACAAAAATGTCTCCAGACATTGCCAAATGTCCCCTGGGTAAGAGGCAAAATAACCCCTAATTGAAAATCTCTGGTCTGGGACAGTGGCTCATGCCTATAATCCCAATGACTTGGGAGGCTGAGGTGGGAGGATCACTTGAGGCCAGCCTGAGCAACATAGGGAGATCTTGTCTCTGTGTGAAAATTAAAAATTAGCCAGGCATGGTGGCTCACATCTGTACTCCTAGCTACTTGGGAGGCTGAGGCAAGAGAATCACTTGAGTCCAAGAATTTGAGGTTACAGTGAGTCACAACCACGCCACTGGACTCCAGGCTGGGTGACAGAGCGAGCAACCCTGTCTCTTAAAAAAAAAAAAAAAGAAAGAAAGAAAGAAAGAAAGAAAGAAAGAAAGAAAGGAAAATCACTGGTCTAGAGTTCTAGAGTTCCTGTAAGTATCACATGAGATGATTCAGGTAAGGTGCTTAGAAGAGTACCTGACACCAAATAAATGCTCAGTAAACCTCAGCCATCAGCATAGATGAAGAGGCCCTAGAATGGTAGGGACCATGGCCCGAGCTACTTCACAAACCGATTTGTTTGTTTACTTTATCATTATGGTTTTGTGCATCTTAGGTTCTCCCTTCTTGAGTGCCATGGTTTAAAAAGCTCTTTTATGAAAGATGCCTTTCTTTGTAGGTACAGAAATAAAGCTCCGAAGTACTGGCATTTGCAAGTGGCTTTTGAAACTGGAGAATGTCAAAGAAATGTAAATCATACTCTTTCAAGAGCACAAGAATGTATCTTTCTCTAAAAGCTTTCACAACTGTTAACTCAGTGGCTACTGAAACAAAGTGTTCTAGTGGGGGTGGTGGGGAGGCACCTAAACTGAACCCTGAGTTTGTGGAAGGACCATGCTGGTGAGACCACAGTGTCAGTTCACACAGGCATTTTGTTTCTGGCTGATGAAGAGAGGAGACTATTCTGTGAACAGCAAGGACTGAGAAAGATAGAAAATGAGGAAGAGGGTGAGATGGTGTCATCCCTTCAAGCAGGTATTTGAATGACGCGGGCGGGGTCGGTTAGGGCCACCTTACAGGAAAATGCTGGGTAGGACCAGAGGAGTTGGGGACGGCATCCTCACATCAAGCCCCTCTGCCACAGACACTGTCAGCTCCAGGAACCTAGGAGCTGGGTACATGTGGTTTCAGGTCACCCTCATGCCAGACCCCACTGCCACCAGCAGCCACAGAACACCAAGATGTGTGATGGAGACCTCTTCCCTAATCTTTTTTCAGGCTCCTCAGGGTCCATGGCCCAAGTAGGTACAACCTGTCGCTGCCTTTGGCTCAGTTTCCCCCGACTCTGCCGAAAGTTCTACTGGCGTAGAGGGACCAGGAGCACGAATCTTTGAGTGATGCCACGTGGTCACTGAGATGAGGCCAGTTAGCAGCTCCTCCTTTTGTTACAGCTACTGCTGTGAGGCTGGCGGCCACGGCCATGGCCACAGCCCCACTCCCAGCTACAGACACAGCCACAGCTTCATAGCCCAGCAGTCCCAGCTACGGTCACGCCCACACAGCCACTCCCGTGACTGTGGCCACCACCGTCCCCGACCCCCCCATGGACATTCCTCCTCACAGCTGCCTTCAGCCAAGTGGCTGCCACCAAGTTCCTGAGAAATGACTCACAGGAGATTGCTAACTTTGGGGGAAATCTCGTGCTTGCTTTGTTTGTATGTTGCAAAGACCGATATGATGACGGACCAACAGATTAATACCTAGATTCCAGACTCTTCGGAACTCTACATTCAACGTTTTTCATTTTACTGGCTCCTGAGCCCCCTCTGTGTGAGTGCCTGGGCCTGGCTCCCTCTTTGCTCTCTTGGAGGAGGAGACAGACCAACGCTGAGTACCCTGGCACTGTTGTCTAGCATGGCATTTCAGAGAGGACTCAAAGGACCACAGGACCTCCAAACTGATCTGTGCAGCCCAATAAAACTTAATTTCCCATTCTGTCCCTCTGTCCCCGGTATCCTCCCTTAGAACAAGCTGTTCTAGAGCCAGTTTAGCCCTGAGAACCATGCCATACTGCCTTGAAAGACTTCAATATCCATTGGGACTCACCGACCAGCTTTTTCCCTCCAGAACCTGAGTTCACCGAGGTCACAGACTGTGTCTGATTCACCCTTGTTTACAAGACAATTATGAGCCTACAAATGTTCATATTTCTTCTATTACTCCACCAGAGGCAACCTTGTCATTGACAGCCCATCTCTTTCTTCTTGCTAAAGAGGAGGGATTTGTTTAGGCTGGTGAGAGACTAGATTGATCTGTATAATAAAGAAATGGAAGGCCGGCACGGTAGCTCACACTTGTAGTCCCAGCACTTTGGGAGGCCAAAGCAGGCAAATCACTTGAGCCCAGGAGTTTGAGACCAGCCTGGGCAACATGGTGAAACCCCATCTCTACAAGAAATATAAAAATTAGCTAGGTATGGTGGCGTGTGCCTGTGGTCCCAGCTACTTAGGAGGCTGAGGTGGGAGGATTCACCTGAGCTCAGGGAGGTCAAGGCTGCAGTGAGTCATGATTGCACCACTGCACTACAGCCTGGGCAACGGAGTGAGACCCTGTCTCCAAAAAAAAAAAAAAAAAAAAGAAAGAAATGGAGAGAGGAGGAGAGGAGAGTGTATCAATGAGTGATTCTTAAACTTCACGTGCATCAGAGCCACCTGGGATATTGTTAAAATGCAGATTCTGATTTGGTAGGTTTGGGGTGAGGTTTGAGGTTCTATATTTCTAGCAAGCTCCCAACTTGCTAGTTTAAGTCAATTAAACCTCTTTTCTTTATAAATTACCCAGTCTCAGGTATGTCTTTATTAGCAGTGTAAGGAATGGACTAATACATTATGATACCATTTCACCACATTGAAGCTGAACCCATGGGCATGCTGGTTTTATACAGATTACATTTGGAGATTATAAATGTTGCTGGTCCTCAGAATACATTTTGCACAGCCGGGGTATAAAAGAGTGGATGCTGGGTGAGGTTTGCATATAACTGTAGAGACAGATTCTGTGGAGCAGCTTCAGCGTGTGAGAGAAATGGATAGAAGAGAAAGGGGGATTTTTTTATAAGTGTTGTCATAGCCTCAGTAGTTGGCTGTCATCATTCTCAAGAAATGCAAAGACCTTTGTTGTTTGTCATCTGCCCAGCTGCTGATCCATCTTCTGCTACTAGCTCTCCAAATTGTCTAGTGGAATGGTTAGCCAGGCCAGCCCTCCCTCCCCAGCACATGACTGCCAGCAAGGCCAGTGGGGGCTCCCTCCCTGAAATCTCAATCATGGATTCAGGCCCAAAGCAGAGAACATTTGGAGTGTTCTCATTCCAGCCACAGCAGCTCAGTGAGATTGTTGAGCATTTTCTGCTGCCAAGAACCTTCTGGAGATGGTGGGTGCCTAATGGCTCCAAGCCTGACTCTTTAGCCATTCCTTTGCTCTAGCATGCTCTCTAATATCCTTCCAAGAAATTCCCGTTCTGCCTAGATCAGCGGAGGCAGTTTCTGTTGCTTGCAATCAAAGCACCCTCACAGATATAGCCAGTATAATATTTTGAGCTATTTTGAAATAATGTTTCATTTCCAGATACACTGTGTGTGTGGTGTGTATGTGTGTTGTATGAACTATGTGATATGGTTTGTCTGTGTCTCTGTATCCCCATGTGTCAAGGGTGGGGCCAGGTAGTGATAATTGAATCATTGGGGGCGATTCCCCCATACTGTTCTTATGGTGATTAACAAGTCTCACGAGATCTGATGGTTTTTTTGTTTGTTTGGTTTTTGTTTTTTTGTTGAGACAGGGTCTCACTCTGTCACCCAGGCTGGAGTGCCGTGATGTGATCTTGGCTCACTGTAACCTCCTGGGTTCAAGCGATTTTTATGCCTCAGCCTCCCAAGTAGCTAGGATTATAGGCATACGTCACCACGTCTGGCTTATTTTTTGTATCTTTGGTAGAGATGGGGTTTCACCATGTTGGCCAGTCTGGTCTTGAACTCCTGACCTCAAATGATCTGCCCGTTTCAGCCTCCCAAAGTGCTGGGATTACAGGTATGAGCCACTGCACCCAGCCTGATCTGATGGTTTTACAAAGGGAAGTTTCCCTACACAAGCCCTCTTGCCTGCCACCATGTGAGACGTGACTTTGCTGCTCATCCACCTTCCACCATGACTGTGAGGCCTCCCCAGCCATGTGGAACTGTGAGTCAATTAAACCTCTTTCCTTTATAAATTACCCAGTCTCAGGTATGTCTTTATGAGCATACTTTATGAGAATGACTAATACATTATGATATCACTTCACCACTTTGAAGCCCCCATGGGCATGCTGGTTTTATACAGATTACATTTGGAGTATATGCTTAACACTGTACCTGAGAGACACACAGTAGGTACTCAATCAATGGCCACAGAAAGAATGAGCAGTCACTTTACAGAATCTGTGCTGAGCCCCAGCACCTGTCAGCTCCCCCATGCCCAGGGACACTTTAGATGTCCATCAAGCACTAAAATAGCAACACTTATAGGAAAGCATGGGCAAACTTGTAGTAGCACTGGTGAGTACACTTATGACCATTTCCTCCAGTTTCCTTTCTCCCTATATATTCTTTAAAGCAAAGGGTTGCAGAAGGTCAGAATGGAGCATTATCTTTGTTCCATGAATATGTTGTGCTTTGATTAAAATATTCCCAGTTATAGGCTCGGTGAGGTGGCTTACGCCTGTAATCCCAGCACTTTGGGAGGCCGAGGTGGGTGGATCACTTGAGGTTAAGGAGTTCAAGACCAGCCTGGCCAACATGGTGAAACCCCGTTTCTACCAAAAAATACAAAAATTAGCCAGGTGTGGTGGTGCGCGCCTGTAGTCTCAGCTACTCAGGAGGCTAAGGCACGAGAATCGCTTGAACTTGGGAGGTGGAGATTGCAGTAAGCTGAGATTGTATTACTGCACTCCAGCCTGGGTGACAGGGTGAGACCCTGTCTCAAAAATAAAAAAAAATTATCAGTTACATGAGAAGCAGGCCAGTATTTCCTTCGTGGCATTCCTAATTGAAGCACTCATCCCTAAGGAGTGACAAACTCTATACATACTATAAAGGTTAATAGCTGGTCAGGCGTGGTAGCTTACGCTTGTAATCTCAGCACTGTTGGAGGCCGAGGTGGGGTCATTGCTTGAGCCCAGAAGTTCAAGACGAGCCTGGGCAACACAGTGAGACCCTGTCTCTATAAAAAGTAAATAAATAAAAAGTTTGATAGCCCAGCCTGTGGAAGCAAGATGATTTTAATTACAATTCATCCCAGCTGCTTTATAAACCAGCTGTTCTTGGGACTTCTCAGAGCCTCAGCATCCTCATCTGTAAAATGGGCATGGTATTAATAGCTTTCTCAGCGGCTGTTGTGAGGATTTAAAAAAGCAATGAACATAAATGGCTGACATTCCACCAATGCACACTGAGTAAAGTGCCTAGAACATTTTCGGCCCTCAATAAATGTAACCTATTAAAACACATGTTCTACTGAAGCCAGAATCTATGATTCCTCCCTCTCGCTCTTAAATAGATTTTTTAAAAGCATTTGATCTAATTATGATAAAAATATATCTACAAGGGGAAGATAGAAAGAAAACATACTGTGATCTTTCCTGTTTGTCTATGAGTGTGACGTTATATATAATTTTTATTTTCTTCTTTCAGGCCTCTTGTGTTCCAGATTCTTTTGCACTGAGCATATATATTAGTTTTACGACCAGAAGATAAGCCTTGACAAATGCTATCTTTAAAAGAGAAGAAAATATTGAGGCAAACTACAGCATGATTTTATAGAAACTCAGTGAAAAAAAAAAAAAATCCCAGCTAGATGGAGAATTAGATGTTTTCTGGTCAAGAGCTTATTGGGAGGGAAATGACATCAATTTGGGTTCGCATCAGCTTGAGTGAAAAATCATAATGCAAAATGAAAGTACACGGGGTGGGGTGGGGGAGGGGCGCTGAACCCACGCTGGAATTTTGCCATGTGAATCATCAAGCTAGAAATGACCTCAGGAGGGCATGTGGCCCCTCCCCCACCCCTCACCTCGGGAAGGTTGCCCAGCGACTTTTCAGGACAAATGAGCAATGGTCCTATTTATAAGCCCTCTAGGAACTAAATCTACACACATTTCCTTCCTCCTAAGCTTCAGGCAGGCTTGATTTAGCTTTTGCAGGTGCCCTCAACTAGCATTCTCCAACCTAGTTCTCCTTCTGCCTGGAAGAGGCCTGGGAGTTGTCCCAGATCTTTCCTACCTACCCCTGAAGGACCCTGGGTCCTTGAGCAAAACCAAATCCCCCAGAAGTCAGTTTTGTCAGCTATAAAATAGGGATAGGAAGGATTTGAAGAATGCCTAGCTGGGAGTGAAAAGGAGGACTTCCAGTGCCAGAGGTCGTGTCTTGAACCATGTCTATACCTCCCTGGTGGGAAAAGGCAAGACACAAACAGAGGTAGCTTGTTTTCAACAAAGTGACAGGAACTTGGAGTTGGCGGTGGCAAACTTGTGAGAAGGAAGCCGGGGCCACGGAGATGGGAAGCAGGAAGGGATTGAGAGGAGAGGGTCCAGAGAAAAACAGAGGCAGCTCAGGAGAGCAGTGATAAGCAAGGACATCTCTAGAGCAAGAGAAGTCCCAGGTGTAGGGACAGGCCAAACAACTTAAGAACCAGGATGCTATATTGCCTTTTAAATTTTTATTTATTTTTTACTTTTTAAAATATTTTGAGATAGAGCCTTGCTCTGTCACCCTGGCTGGAGTGCAGTGGCACCATCCTGGCTCACTGCAACCCCTGCCTCCCAGGTTCAAGTGATCCTCCTGCCTCAGCCTCCCAAGTAGCTGGGATTATAGGTGTGCACCACCATGCCCAGCTGATTGTTTGTATTTTTAGTAGAGACGGGCTTTCGCCATGTTGGCCAGGCTGGTCTCAAACTCCTAACCTAAAGTGATCCACCTGCCTCCCAAAGTGCTGGGATTACAGGCGTGAGCTGCTGCACCCAGCCAAGAACCAGGATGCTATGTTGCTGTAATTGACCAGATATGCAGGACTGCAATACCCCTTCCGTTATCCACAAACACTTTTGGGAACCAGCTTTGTGTTCATGATGCTATGAGGCATAGCAGATGTGAGGTGGTCCAGGGTAACAGAGATAGGGAGAGAGAATGGCAGCTTCAGGAACAGAGGATGATGGCTAAGGACCAGATGACAGTGGTGACCGAGGGTGTAACCCCCACTGACCAGGAGAAGGTATGTCTTTCTGGAAATCTGTGGAGTTTTTGAAGATGTGTCAGAGTGCTGCAGTGGGGCTGAAACCATTTTCCTTGTTTGTTAAAGAGTGATTACTGAGTTCTGAAAAACCTGGGGCTCTCCAGGAGGGAGGTATCTGGGTGACAAGTATTAGCAGTGTTAAAATGAGTATTAGTGAAGAGCATTGCTAGCAGTGTTTTTTTTTTTTTTTTTTTTTAAGATAGAATCTTGCTCTGTCACCCAGGCTGGAGGGCAGTGGCAGGATCTCGGCTCACTACAACCTTTGCCTCTTGGGTTCAAGCGATTCTTGTGCCTCAGACTCCCGAGTAATAGCTGGGGTTACAGGCACATGCCACCATGCCTGACTATATTTTCAGTAGAGACAGGGTTTCACCATGTTGGCCAGGCTGGTCTCGAACTCCTGGCTGCAAGAGATCTGCCTGCCTCGGCCTCCCAAAGTGCTGGGATTACAGGTGTGAACCCCGTGCCCAGTCTGCTAGCAGTATTGATGTTGGTATTGTATTAGTATTAGCATCTGTCTTAGTCTGTTTGTGCTGCTATAACAAAATACCACAAATTGGGTAATTTATCAATTTATTTCTCACAGTTCTGGATTCTGAGAAGTCCAACATCAAAGCAATGGCAGGTTTGGTGTCTGGTGAGGGCCTAGTCTCTGCTTCTAAGATGGTGCCTTGAATGCTGTGCCCTCCCACGCAGAAGGCAGAAGGAAAGGCAAAAAAGAACCAAACTGCCTCCATCAGGCCTTTTTATGATAGCCTTGATCCATTCATGAAGGCAGAGCCCTCCTGATCCAAATACCTCCCCAAAGGTTCCACCTCCCAAAACTATTGCATTGAGGATCAAGTTTTCAACATATGAATTTTGGGGGACACATTCATATTACAGCAATATCCATATTCTTTCCCCTCCCTCAAGTCCTGGATGAGCTCCTACATGTATTCTCCTAGGGCCAAATCAATGAACCACTGCTCAGACCCTGCCTCCCTGCATGTTGATGAGAGTGGCATGTGGTATTGAATTAAAAGCCCTCCAGAGGCGAGGAGATACACTTATTGCTCCCTTATCCACATGCCAGGTCACTTCATCATGAGAGGAAATTAAATTGGCTTGGAATGAATTGCACCTCCCAAAGCCATGCCGGTCCCTAAACCTTCCTAGATGGTTGCAAAGCTGAAGGGTTGATTTTGTCTATTGCAGCATAACAGATTTCTGCTCAATTAAATAGCCCAAAGTAACAATATACTCAGTTTATTCTCTCACACAGTTTATGGTAGGCAGGAAAGCGGGAGTTGGCTGCATTGCATGGTTGTGGCTTGGGGTTGCAGTCAGGAGGTCACCTGGGGCTGTGGTCATCTGAAGTTCTGGGCTGGAGAATCTGCATCCAAGATGGCTCACACATGCTGGCAGGTTGACAGGGAGGCCTCTGCTCCTTACTTGCAGGACCCCTCCATAGGGCCACTTGAGTGTCCTCATGACATGGCAGCTGGTTTCCTCCAGAATGAGTAACCCGAGAGAGAATAAGGCAGAGTCTCAATGTATTTGTATTAGTTTACACACTGCTATAAAGAACTGCCTGAGACTGGGTAATTTATAAAGAAAAGAGGTTTAATTGACTCACAGTTCCACATGGCTGGGGAGGCCTCAGGAAACTTAATCATGGCACAAAGTAAAGGGGAAGCAAGGCAAGTCTTACATGGCAGCAGGAGAAAGACAGCGAGAGGGGGAATTGCCAAATGCTTTTAAACCGTCAGATCTCATGAGAATTCACTCACTATTATGAGAACAGCACGGGGGAAATCACCCCCATGATCCAATCCCTTCCCACCAGATCCCTCCCTCAACAATTACAATTCAAGATGAGATTTAGGTGGGGACACAGAGCCAAAGCATATTAGTATTTGATAACTCAGCCTCAGAAGTCACATGCTGTCATTTCTGCAACATCCTATTGGTTCCATGGGTCAGCCCTCCTCACCATGGAAGGACAGGGCATGAATACCAGGAGGTGGGAATTATCTGGGGCCGTCTGACAAGGGCCACCTCCTCTATGCTATAATTCTCAGAACCACTGTTTTTTCTTCTTTCTACATGAGTATAACATTGGCCAATTTTCAGCTACTTAAATAGTTATAATAATATTCCCTCTTGACATTTGTGCACCAATTTCATCTCCTCAGAGCGATTACTGCCCCATACTGCAGATGAGAAAATGAAGGCTTAAAGAAGTTAAATGACATCCCCGAAGTCCCACAGTTAAAAAGGTCTGCAGGGCTGGGAACCATGTTGTGGTTCCTAGTTTTGTCCTTTCCATCACACCTCACAGCTGCCATGAAGCCACAAAGACACCCCATGCCTGCTTATCTTCCAGGGCAAATGGGAATTAAAAAGCAGCTGTAGTGTAGCAAGATAAATCTTACTTTTCTTTAAATTTTTGTGGTTCACAGGTGACCCATACTCACTATGGAAAAGCTATAAGATAGAAATAATTGAGGGTTAAAGAAAAAGAAACTAAGAAAAGCCATTCCCCCATACTTCTCTCACCCAGATCTACCACAGTTAATATCTTAGTATGTGCCCCTAAGAACAAAAGACATGGTTTTAAAATACGTTACATTAACAGCATCTCCAGGGCAAACTCTGAAGGAAACCCCATCCACTCAGCTTCGCCTGTGGGGAGGAAGGATGTGAAATATGACCTCGAGCAGGCAGTAGGCTGTGCATCTGTGTGCGTGTGCAGGTGTGCACACATGTGTACACGCCTGGTGCTTCTCTGCCCAGATGGAGAGAGGCTCTGCACATCAGCAGTTAGCTGAGTTGAAGGGGAATTTATTGCAACCTCAGTAGAGAGTGTTTCTTCAAATGAGAGGCAGGGCAGTTCTGGCTCCAGGTGGCAGAAATAGCTTGCCCTCTGGTTTGGTTTAAGTTCCTCTAGGCAGGGAAAGGTTAATTAAGTTTAATTCAATCCATTTGGTCTTCTGAGCTGCCTGCTGAGGTTGGGTCCTTGTGTGCCCCCTTTCATCATATGCCTTACACATGAAATGTCTTGTTTGTGACCAGCTCCCCTGGCCCGCCATGCCCCAACCAGATCAGCCCCAGACAGGGGGCCTCATCTGCCTTGTTCACCTGTATCTGCCTCTCAGCACCTGCCTCAGAGTCTGGCAGTTCGTACTTCTCAAAACATGTTTGATTGAATTGAGTGCATGGTTTGGGGGATTGTCCACAAGAAAGTTACTAGGGGCATCCACAATTTGTATCCAGAAGGAACTAGACCCCACTCAAGGGGCATAGTCAGGGTCCCAGGCACCTTCTCTGTGTCATCTATTTGTAACTCGGAAACCCCAAGGTCAGGTTGCCACCACCTGGAGACAGAAGAGCTAGGTCCACATTTAAAAAAAAAAAAAAAAAAAAAAATTACAAGAACTGCAAGGACTATTTCAAAGTTTTGGGCATCTGTTTTGTCCTGAACTAGAGAGATGAAATGAAATTCACTCCATTTCATCAATCTCACTCAATTTCAGCTTCTGTGGATTCTTTCCAAGTGCTGGGTGTGGAGGCAGTGAGGTAATATTAAGTGTGATGAGCATCAGATTTGGTATCAAATGCCAGGTCATCTACATTTGAGCTGTGTGAGCTGGGGGAGTTTATTTCTCTGAGACTCAGTTTCCTCATCTGTAAAACAGGAATAATAACACTAAATTTGCAGCATTTTGGTGCTTGAATGAGATAAAAGTGAGAGTCATCAGCATGATGCCTTGACACAGTGTGCCTAAGAATATGTATATTTTTCTCTGGGAATATCTCCCTTAACCTTGAAAATCTGAAAGCAGTACCAGCCACACGACTCCCAAGGTTTCTGCCCGTGAACGGCCTCCCGTGAGATTAGGAGATGGTGGAGCATGACTCGAGGCAGTGGGACACAGAAGCCCACTGGGAAGTCCCAGGAGCACAGCACCAGCATCAGTCAGGCCTGGAAAGGATACCTGGGCCCTGAAGGGAGAATATGGGTAGGAGGCAGCTCCGGACTCTGCCTGGAGCAGGGTCTCCTTTCTTCTCCTGCTTGGGTGGTAACAGGGGGTCCTTCTCTAGTAGGAATCCAGGTTTTGGGGTCTGAAGCTGACATCACAGGAAAACCAAGGTTTCAGATGATGATCCAAGGACTTGGACATTATCAAATGGGTTAAGTCTGTCTCCTGTGGCTCCCTGCCAATCTCCTGCTAGACTCCTTCCTTCCCTTTTGGCATCTTTCTCATCAGAGTAGCTCTTGGTGCTTCAGGCTCTCTTATTGTTGCAACTTCTTTCCCCATCAAAATGCATCCACTAGCACTTTGAGAATGTCCAACTCTCTTGAAACCTAATTGCTTTGACAATCAGATCCAGGGTCACAGTTTGAAGTATGTGACAATTTACAATTAAGTGGGATGCTTTCTGAAGATACAGCCTGCATGTTTTGGGCTGGAGGACCAGTAATTACTCCCATCTGGCCTCCAGGATCTTCTGTCTTTCCACAGCATCTGAGAGAGCAGTGACAAGGACTAGGTATTTGTCATCTCTGATCTAGACCAATCCAAAGGCCCTATTTTTGGATAAGAAATCTAAGGTTCTGAGGGGTGAAGTAACTTCTCCAAAGAATCTTGGTGACTTGGAGGCAGAACCTGTGGAAAAGAAAACCACAGATCTCCTGACTTCTTTCCCACTGCCTGTCCCTCATTCCAGAACTTTCCATCTCAAAATGTGATCTGTAGACCAGCAGCATCGATGTTACCTGGGAGCTTGTTAAAAATGCTGATGCTAAAATCCAACCCCAGCCTGACTGAAACAAAATCTGCATTTTAATGCAAGATCCCCAGTTGATTCACATGCACTTCAGAATTTGAAAACCACTGGTCTAGAACTTACATTTTTCCCTCTTGTTTCGTTTCTTATCATTACTTCAACCCCAAGGGTCTATGAGCCTCCCAGGCTGAAATTCACCCAATCTCAACATATAATGTCCAAGGAGTCCTGGTATCATTAAATACAGTGCAGTTTTCCAGGAGAAAAGATTTCTGCCCTGTTTTCTGACTTTTTTTTTCATTTTCCTTAATTTCAAATTCTAAAAAGAAAAGCCTCATTAATGGAGTCATTTTTAGAATGGGCAGGAGAATCCATCACTTTGGACTTAAGCAGACAAAGTATCATAGAAACTTAATAAACAATCAGACCTGGGTGGTGAAATGTACGTGAAAGTGTGTGGTAAATTTTAAAGCCGCGCACAAATGTTACTTACAATTTCCAGGCTGTATGATCACAGAATGGTATCCTTCATAAGCCCATTCTGGGTGAAAATGTTTCTCAGGAATATTATGTGAAATTTAAAGTTTTCTAATTATTCTCATTTTATTAGCTATCTAAGGAGCTAGAATAGTGGTTATCAACCCTGGTTATGCGTGAGAATAACTTGGGGGAACTTGGTTTAAAAATACATGAGCCTGGGCCCTGGACCTAGATTTTATTTCCTGAGATCCTGCGGGTCAGAATTGGTGAAGGGTATATTTTTAAACACTCCCAGGTGATTCTAATACAGAATGAGATTGGAGAGCCACTGAGCTGCAAAGTTGTTATTTTCCAGGTTTACAGTAAATATATGTGAGTGAGAATTTTATCCATATTTATGATATATCTGATGTCCAAATTTTCTAGTTTCTGAATTTTAACAATAATCAGACCACTGGGAGATATCACCTGAATTGAAATACTAATGGTTGCTGATTCTAAATAGTTTGATATGGCAATGACAATTTTGTTAATCATTTACTCTTTCAAAATTTGACATTGCCCAGCTACTACCCATGGTATCAAAGACTGACCTACATCTAACAGTCCTGCATTTGTGTACAGGCTTACACCCTGGTGTCAACAACTGAATTCTTAGATTCCATATAGTATTTACTCTAATGATTAGAACTTTTTGACCACACAGGCTTGAAAGAATATTCATGCGGACCTAAAAGCCCTAAGTTGTAGGTAGCGCTCTTTCCCTGAGTTGGCTGACGCTGGGTCAATTTCCTGCTCTGAAAAATGACAGTGCTGGCCCAGTGGAGCTCAAATCTGGCTGACCATCACATTCACCTGGAGAACTTTTCAAAGCTGCAGATTTCAAGGTCCAGACTTTGAAGGGGAAGGGGGAATGTTGGAAATCTGGATTTTCAAAAGAATCCTTGGAAGATCAGCTGTGTTTGGGAGCCACTGGACAAGACAAGCTTCCAAGTACTTTTCTGCTCTAAGAGTCTATGGCATTAGATCCACTTAGTTAAATTCTTATATAAGAAAAAGCTGATCTGGGAGCAGGTCTGCCCAGCGGGCAGAGACAGAGAGAGAGAACAGAAAACAGGAAAAACAGTAAAAGACCTCTTCTTTGACTCCCTCCTCTGTGTGTCTCAAGGTTTTGTGTTCGTGTGGTTTCTGTTCATATCTTTTCATCATAGTTATATTGCTAAATGTTGAACTGTCATTTCATCACATGATCTTTAAAAACTGTTGGAAATCCTGTTCTCGGAGGTAATAATCAGTTTTCCTGCCACCCATTTCACCTCACTTCCACTCCAAGACTGTGTCTCAGTAGGCAAAAGAATCTCCCTGGGAAGATTGTTCAAAATACAGATTGCTTCCCAGCATGGTGGCTCGTGCCTGTGATCCCAGCACTTTGAGAGGCCAAGGCAGGCAGATCACTTGAGCTCAGGAGTTCGAGACCAGCATGGGCAACATGGCACAACCCCATCTCTATTAAAAATACAAAAAATTAGCCGGGCATGGTGGCATGTGCCTGTGGTCTCAGTTACTCAGGAGGCTAAGGTGGGAGGATTGCTTGAGCCTGGGAGGAGGAGGTTGCAGTGAGCCGAGATCACACCACTGCATCCAGCCTGTGAGACAGAGCCAGACCCTTTTTTTTTTAAAAAAAAAAAAAAAAAAAAAAAAAAAAAAAGACAGATTGCTGGGCTTTCCCGTGATTCTAATTCAAGAGATTTGGAGATTTGGAGTTTGGTCCAGAGACCTGCAGTTTTACAAGCATCCTAGGTATCCTATCTGCTTTTGATCTCCCTGTACAATTTAGCATGCAGCCTTTCCTAAGTTTCCTTTATGGTAAGAATCCCATGGACCCATCAACAAATAAATGAATAAATAAAACACGGTATATCCATACAATGGAATATTATTCAGTCATAAAAAGGAATGGAGTATTGATACACAGGACAATGGTAGATGAACCTTGAAAACATTATGCTAAGTAAAATAAGCCTGACACAAGAGGCCACATATCAGATGATTCCATTTTTATGAAATATCCCGAGTAGGCAAATCGATAGAAACAGAAAGTAGATCAGCGGTTGTCAAGGGCTTGGAGGGAGAGAGGAATGGGGGTGACTGCTAATGGGTATGGGTTTCTTTATGGGGTGATGAAATATTCTCAGATGGTAGTGGTAGTTGTACAACTTTGTGAATATACTAAAAACCACTGAAGTGTATAAAAGGGTGAATTATATGATATGTGAATTATACCTTAATTTTTTTTAAAGGCAAAAAAAAAAAAAAAGATTTCCCTGGGCAATTGTTTAGAAAAACAGATTCCTAGGGCCCACTGAAGCCCACTGATTTACCACTTCCAGTGGAGGAATACAAGAATCTGTTTTTTAACATCCACCCCCCACCAAGTGAATCAAACGGGAAGTTTAGGAAACCGTATCAAAAGGGAAGTCTGGCACACTGAAGGCCTGAGCCATCTTTCTGCATGGACCCTTCAGTCCCATCAGTGCCCACTGATGGATGAATGGATTTTTAAAATGTGATATATACACATGCCTTAGTCCATTTTGTGCTGCTATAACAGAATGCCACAGACTGGGTAATGTATAAAGACATTTATTTCTCACAGTTGTGGAAGCTGGGGAGGTTAAGAGCAAGGTGCCGGCAGGCTTAGTGTCTGGTAAGAGCCCTATCTCCACCTGCAAGATGGCACCTTGACTGCTGCCTCCTCTGGAAGGAAGGACCACTGTGTTCCTCACATGGCAGAAAAGCAGAAGGACACAGACAGAGAACCCACTCCCCGAAGCCCTTTTTAAAAGGCACTAAACCCACCCATAAGGGTGGAGCCCTCATGGCTTAATCACCTCTTCAGGGTCCTACTTCTTCATACTGTTCCAATGGCAATTACATTTCAACGTGAGTGTTGGAGGGGACAAACATCCAAACCACAGCAACATACAATGAGCTATTATTCAGTCTTAAAGACGAAGGAAATTTGGACACATGCTACAACGTGGGTGAACCTTGAGGACATTATGCTAACTGAAAAAAGCCAAACACAAAAAGACAAAGACTGTATGCTTTTATGTATATGAGGTCCCTAGTATAGTCAAATTCATAGACACAGAAAGTAGAATGGTGGTTTCCAGAGGCTGGGGGGAAACAGAAATGAGAGTTGTTGTTTAATGAGCACAGTTTCAGTTTTTCAAGATGAAAATTCTGGAGGTCAGTTGCATAACAATGTGAATATATTTAACACTATGAAAGTGCATACTTAAAAATGGTAAAGATAGCTTGCTTTCTTTATTTTTGAGATGGAGTCTCACTCTGTCACCCAGGTTGGAGTGCAGTGGTGTGATCCCAGCTCACTGTAGCCTCTGCCTGCCGGTTCAAGCAATTCTCCTACCTCAGCCTCCCAAATAGCTGGGATTATAGGTGCCCGCCACCATGCCTGGATTAATCCCAGCACTTTGGGAGGCCGAAGTTGGTGGATCACCTGAGGTCAGGAGTTTGAGACCAGCTTGGCCAACACAGTGAAACCCCATCTCTACTAAAACTACAAAAAGTAGCTGGGCATGGCGGCACACACCTGTAATCCCAGCTACTCAGGAGGCTGAAGCAGGAGGATCTCTTGAACCCGGAAGGTGGAGGTTGCAGTGAGCTGAGATCATGCCACTATACTCCTGGCCTGGGTGACAGGGCAAGACTCTGTCTCAAAAAAAAAAAAAAAAAAGATTTTTTTTTTTTTTTAAAAAGACTGTGGCTTTCATCTCGAGCTCCCTCACTCTGTCTTGCTGTGCTTACTCTGTTGTTCACTGGCTCTCTCTTTCAGATCACCAGCTGCCATGCTGGGAGGACACTCAGGCAGCCTGTGGAGGAACTCACATGGTGAGGAGTCTGCCAACAATCAGATGGGTGAACTTAGACATGTATCTTCCCAGGCCTGCCAACATGTGAATAGGCTGGGAAGTGAATCTTTGACCCCTATGTTGAGCCTTCCACCTCAGGTCATTAGGCATTAGAGTTTCATAAGGAACACACAACCTACATCCCTCTTCACGCTCCTATGAGAATCTAATGCTGCTGCTGATCTGGCAGGAGGTGAAGCTTGGGCGTAATGCTCACTTGCCCACCGCTCACCTCCTGACCAGTACCAGTCTATGGCCCGGGGATTGGGAACCCCTGTCTTGAAGTATAGGTACCCAGCTGAGCTGTGGAAGATTCTCAACACAGGGAATGTGTAGAATAATGAAGATTTATTGTTTCAAGCCACTAAATTTTGGAGTAATTTGTTATGCAGCAATAGGTAACTAATACACCATCAAATACTTTTTGCTCAGTCAAATTGCAAGGCAGACCCTACTACAGCTCCAGCTGCAACTCTGTTTTTCAGGATATAAAAGTATCTATATTGTGGTAGACCAAATAATGAGCCTCCCAAAATGTCCACATTCCTAATTTCCTGGAACATATTGTGAGTTACACCACAAGACAAAAGGGACTTTGCAGATGTAATTAAAGTTACAAACTTTAAAATACATTATCTTAGATGAGCTGAGTGGGTCCAATCTAATTACCTGAGCCCTTAAAAACAGAACTTTGGCTGGAGGGAGGAGAGATTTGCCAGAAGTGGAAGTTGCAAAGATTCAAAGTGTGAGAGGACCTCACTGTTGCTGGAAAAGGCAACATGTAAAGCATGAAAATGAAGATGGGCAGCCTCTAGGAGCAAAGACCCCACCCCAGTTGACAGCCAGCAAAAAGACGGGGACCTGGACTCTGCAACTGTCAGGAATTGAAACAACCTGAAAAAGCCTGAAAGTAATTCAGTGCTGGAGTCTCCAGAAAGGAATGCAGCCCTGCTAACACCTTGATTTTGGCCCTGTGAAAGCCAGGGAAGAAAAAGTAGTCGCGCCAGCTGGGAGTTCAGAGCTACAGAGGTCTAAGATAAATAAATTTGTGTTATTTTCAGTTCACTAAGTTTGGGATAATTTGTTATGGCAGCAATAGAAAACATATCTATATATGATATTTATTGGTTTTCAGTACTTTGCAACCAAGTATCATTGCTATGCAGATGTTGCACAATGCTGTTTATCATTTTCCACTTATTCTGCTGAAGCAATCATTCACTCTCTTAGCGTCTCTGTGTATTGCAGGGTTGAGTGTTCTATGCATTGTTTTTAAGGCTCTCTTGGAAAGACACTTCTTCTTTGGGAGCCTGGCGTCTGGCTGGAGAAAGACTGAATGCCTGCTGGTTGTTTACGAGGCTACTAATCAATACTTACCATTAGGATGACAACTCCATGCATCACTAAACTTTGACCTTTGGGCCCCAGAGCAGTCCCAAGATGCCAATTGATGTACGGGCAATATACATATTCCATGAACACAATACCCCTTTCATAGACTTTCCTGAATTAAGTTTTAGAGGCACTGGCAATGACAAAATAATGTTGCTAGTGTACCAGCAAGCTCAGGATATTTAGAAAGAGTGCTTAGATTAAAGTAACAGTGTTTATGATTTTTTAAAAGATCTTTTGGATGGACACTTTGTTTGGAATGCTGACTAGATGTCCCTGTCTTCGGCATAACGGGGTGATGTTGGCATCAAGTGTCCCTTAAGCCAGCCTAGAAAACAAGCACATGCCTATAGGCCCAGGAGCTGAAAGCAAGCAGGTTACACCCCCCTCAGAAATCAGAAAGCAGGCCCCAAAGAACCTTAATTGCACTTCTCCTTTATCTACAACTTTCAGGATTTTATTTCCCCCAAAGTATGCATTTTTCAGGGAACTCTTCACAGTGGTCTATCATCATATAACACTGTGGTATTCCCAGTAAAAGGTGTTGATACTTCTGTTTTCCTCGATCTCTTCAAATGGGATCAATTGCCAAACAGCCGTTTGGACTAAAACCAAATGGTTAATTTAATTAGGCTTTCAAGAGGCAGTTATTTTGATTAAAGGGACCATATATGAATGGCCTTTGGCAATTTCTTAGAGCTAGTCAGTGAGGTCCACACACTCAGCCCTTGTGTGGAACCAGTGCTCAAGTCAAAAAGGGTTTATCAGAAAAGAAGAGGCATGGAGCCCCATTAAAGAAAGCGTAGCCGAGACTCATAGGAGTTGAAAAACCATTAGGAACAAAGGAAGGCTATTCCTCCCATCTCTTTCTCTCTCTCTTCGTAGCTACTTAGCCTCTCATCATTGCTTTCCCCTGGAATTCTCTGCTTCTTAATGCCCAGGGCTGAAAATTCCATCAACTTTGATTTTATATCACTTTCAACTCTGTGGAACTGATTCCACAGACTAACCTCATTCTGAGTGTGAATTCATTATTTAGTTTTCATTTATTTATTTATTTTTGAGATGGAGTCTTGCTCTGCTGCCCAGGCTGGAGTGCAGTAGTGCAATTTTGGCTCACCGCAACTTCCACCTCCCTGGTTCAAGTGATTCTCCTGCCTCAGCCATCCAAGTAGCTCCACCGTGCCTGGCCTGAGTCTGAATTCAAATTCACCCAATTTTAAATTTCCAGGAGATAATCTGGTTGGCTTAGTGTGATCTGGTGTCTAGGTGTGGTCCAATCAGCTTTACCCAGGATGAGTCAGGGGACATATGACATGGTGGGAGTTGGCTATTCCAAGTGACAGATGAAGCAGGGAAGAGATGACAGAACACCTCCAGAATATTTTCTGAACTGATAATAGCAGATGCCTCTTCGCTACTTCTATTTTTCACCCATCTGCAAACCTGTTAAAGGGAACATCTTTGTCTTCACTACCATACTGAGCTCAGTGCCTCAGCCAGAGAAGATGCTCAATAAATTTTTAAAAAGATATAAAGGTGGTCATGTCTTTTTCCAATCATACATACTATTTTTTCTTTCTTTTTTAGGAGTCAGGGTTTCACTCTGTCACTCAGGCTGGAGTGCAGTGGTGTGATCTCAGCTCATGACAGCCTCGACCTCCAGGGCTCAAGTGATCCTCCTGCTTCAGCCTCCCTAGTAGCTGAGAGTATAGGTGCATGCTATCACACCTGGCTAATTTTTTTTTTTTTTTGTAGTTTTTTAGAGACAGGGTTTCACCATGTTGTCCAGGCTGGTCTCAAACTCTTGGACTACAGTGATCTGCCCACCTCAACCTCCCAAAGTGTTGGGATTACAGGTGTGAGCCACCACACCCAGCCCAATCATACATGTTTCTAATAGTGCTAATCATAATCTAACTTGGTATTGAGGCCAAAAAAAAAAAAAAAAAAAAAAGAAAGAAAAGAAAAGAAAAAGAAAGGGGGTCATATATTTTGATCACTCCTGAGTTCTTCCAGCACAGCTTGGGTTAATAATGGCTATTATTTACTGTTCATTTTCCACGGGGCAAGCATTGCATAAAGTGCTTTATACATTATTATCCCATTTATCCACTACAATAATCCTTTGAGGAAACCAGAGCTCACAGAAGTGAGCTCAACTTACCTAACTACACACAGTTCCAAAGTACTGTGGCCAATTGTAAACCTAAATCATAGCCCAGTCCTCTTAAGCACTGTATTGTCTTTCCTCCAGTGCTATGAGGAATTGTGAATGAGGCTGAGAGATGAGGCTAAGAGGAGAGGTGTTGGCTGGGTCAATGCCAATTTTGTGGAACTAAACAAAATTGTTCTGTTCTAACAGTTTTTGAAAGCATTTTGAACATGGCCTTGGGCCTTTCATGGTTCTGAGGATTTCCTACAACTCCTCTTAATTGAGTCTTTCCAAGCTGAGCTACAGGATTTAAGTAATTCAACAACCAAAAAGTTCTCAGAATTTCCCTCCTTTTCCTTTTAGCCGAGTGAGAATGTAACCTCCAGCTTTCTGCTTTTAACCAGTGAAAAACAATCTGGAAATCTGAGTCAAGACCTGGGTCAAACCTGCCATTTTTTATTGTACCTTGCACAGTGAGGGCTGAATCGAGCCTGGCCTCCACCCGCCAAGTCATGTACTCTGGCACAAGGCTGTCTGGCCCAGGGGAAGAGATGCTGTGTTCTAATTTACATCCTAAACCACCCTGTGGGTGCCTTGTGGGCTAGGGGCAGCCTTGGATGGATATAACATTGTTTCAGATATCCCCTGCTTTAGATTTTGATTATGACTTCTGACATTCTATTTCTGGATAATATCTCCAATCTCTATTTTGGAGAGAGGAATCCAAATTCTGGAAGTCATTCTCAAGGGAAAGAGGGGCTGATATTGGTACCTAGAACTGGGTTTTCGCAAGCTCATGGCGGGGGTTTCTTCTTGTCACCTCCTGGCTTGTCTCCCATATACCCCTAGTCCCATCCACAGAGGGCAATCTGAGCAGCTTTGGGAATGGTGGGGAAAGAAACTGGAACTTGGTTTAGTAAAACAACTCAGTGAAGATACAAACTAAGGAAACCCAAAGTTATTCCTGAGAAAGCCTGACTTGTCTTAGAGGCTTTTCTTTTTTTTTGAGACAGAGCCTTGCTCTGTAGCCCCAGGCTGGAGTGTAGTGGCATCATCTTGGCTCACTGCAACCTCTGCCTCCTGGGTTCAAGCAATTTTCCTGCCTCAACCTCCTCAGTAGCTGGGACTACAGGCGTATATCACCATGCCTGGCTAATTTGTTTATTTTTAGTAGAGACAGAGTGTCACCATGTTGGCCAGGCTGGTCTCGAACTCCTGACCTTGGCTGATCTGCTTACCTCAGCCTCCCAAAGTGTTGGGATTACAGGTGTGAGCCACTGCGCCTGGCTGTCTTTGATTTCTTTCTAAGGAAGGTGAAAATCCTCTATCCAACTCACAAGACACTATGGGCACAGCTGAAGTGTTACACAGTATTTTGTTTCTAGGTACTATTAAAATGCCTTTCCAACATGCTGCCATGATTTTAATTATGTATGTGTGTATACAAAATGTGTATATACATTTTGGAATATATGTGGAATGGAATTTGGATTTTAAGGAGACAGAAAAACTGAATTTTAAGATCTCCTTCCTTCTGCCCCAGGTGTTCATTTGATACCTAGAGATATTTATGCATGGCAGTACCTAGGGAGTACCTAGGCAGTAAAGTGTAGGAGTTAAAAATGATCAGTCTGGAGGGACAGATCTGGGTGGGTTCAAATCTCATCTCTGCCACTCACTAGCTGTGTCTCCTTAAACAAATTCATTAAACACTCTAAGCCTCATTTTCCTCAACAAAGATGGTAAAAGCTTCTTCTTCAAAACTTCATTGTGAGGTTCAGTGAGCTGATGCATGTATAATAGAATGCTTAGCATAGAGCCAAGAACATAGCACCCAGAAATTCCAGCTCTTCTTCTCAGAAATTGAGATGCAAACCTCAACTCTGGTTGGAAACATGTTGAACATCTAAGACAGTTTTTGTACCCTTGTTGGGGGCCCCCTGTTTCCTCAGTGTGAATCCCCTCAGAATTTGTTCACTGTCCCCCAAATCTCATCTGTGTGACTGCTCCAACCAAGGAGAACCTCTGGTTGCCATGGCATGCATTTATCTTGTGAGCATGCTTAATGATCTCGTTCTCCAGGTCCCTGGAGTACAATGTAAGACTAGTGAGCTTAACAAGGGTGCAAAGCTGGTAAGAATGGGCTGCCCAATGTATTTGCTCTAGTTACAAAGTTGTGTAGGAAAACAGAATTGCTGAAAACTCAGGACACTCCTAGAGAATGCTCATGGCAGCAGATTTTCCATTCTCACATGCAATTGCTTCCACCTCCAGGGTATAACAAAACCTTCCAGCGACTTCTTTTTATGTAAGGAGATAGCAGAATGTAGTCAGTATACGTGCTGAGGTTGGGCTGAGAGAGCCGTGGGTTGGCTGCTGCTAGCTGAGAGAGTGGGCAAATTATTGGACCTCCGTACACCTCAGTTTTCTCCTCTGTAAAATGGAAATCCTTCTGTAAAATAGCATCTATCTCACTTGTGTTTTGAGGATTAATTAAGATAATGAATATAAAGTGCCTGGCACATAGTAAGCAATCAATAAGTAAACTTTATCATCAGCACCATCTTCATAATTACTACCTAGCTCTTGGCGTTACTGGGTATAGAATATAAGCTCTGCAAAACAATCAGCCTTCTGTCCGACATTGGTATGCTATTAATGGTGGATATTAGAATGTTTCTGCTGTGAATATCAACTACAGAAGCAAATTATTCTTTTTGAAGCTCTCCAAGGGCTTGCCTCATTCTGTAAGCCCTCTGGTTTGCCCGCTATAGCTTGCTCTCACCCTATGAAAGGATGATTTCCTGCGGCAGACACCATTGGTGGCCACCCCCACTGCAAGTCCCCCTTCTTCCTTGTGAACAGAACACAAATTTTGCTTAGGCAGCCATGTGCCTAGCCCCAGGGTAAAAAGCCTGATTAATGCAAGCCATTTATGGCAGTCTCATTCGGCTTTACCTTAGTTGGTCTAGGTGAGGGCATGTGAATGCATTCTCGCCACTGAGACATAAGGGAAAGTGTCATAATAAAAGGAGAGAGGAGCATGAGGTGAGCCTCATCTTGGTCCCTGCCCTCTTCCTCCCTGCTTTAGCTACTGTCATGGGATGCTTGGAGCTGCAAGTTGCTATTTTGGGACCATGAGGGAGGTACCAGCATGAGGACAAAAGCCAACACTGCTAAGATGGCAGAGCAGAAAAATAGGAAGAGTTCAGATTCTTAATGACATTGCTAAGCTGCCAAATCAACTTGGAGGCTGCTGCTCTCCAGACTTCTTTCTTAGTATACAATAACTGTTCTTATGATTTGGGCTACTGTTAATCTGGTTTTCTACTAATTAATCAGTATACTCCTTTTCTGTTTGCCAAGCCTGGAAAATGACTGCTATTCAAATTCTGCTGAGATATAAAGACATTCTGTTCTTATTTTCTTCCTCTACATTTGGGTAGTCAAGTGTCTTTAAATAAATTCCACCCTCACTATTAAAGTGAAACTGTTGTTGAAAAGGTCATCAATGACCTCTTGATTGACATGTCCAATAGCTCCAACTGATTTTGCACTCTGCTGAACCTCTATTCCATTAAACAGCTTGACCATGTTCTCATTCCTAAAGTGAATCCTTCCCTCAGCGGGCCTCACTGCTCTTTCTTTCTACGTCTCTGGCCCTTCCTCTGTGGTCCGTTCTTTCTGCCTCCTTACCTACCTATGAACCCTGACATTCTGCCCTTTGCCTTCTCTTCTCTCACTCAGCACTTTCCCAGCATGCCGCCTTCACTTCTAAGACTTTGGTTACCATCTGTGGGTGCTAGCAATGGTCCCATTCATATTTCATAGGCAGATCTTTTTGCAGCACCAGATGTGAGCAGAACATGCCCAGTTGGATGTCCTCATAGAACCGTCAACACTGCATTTCCTAAACTGAACTGTGTCCCTTTACAAATTACTTCTCTATAACACACTTTACCACTCATACTAGCCCACAGCTAGAAACCCCAGAGTCATCCAAAGCAATTCCTTCTCTTCCAATATCCAATTAATCACCAAGTATAAAAATTTCTCTATTCTCAGGAGTCTATTGCAGCTTCCGCATGTTCACTGCAACAGCCTCCATTTATCATTTCTATAGTGCACAAGGCTTCACCTGCCTCCAATCTCCCCCTCTCCAATCATCTGCATTGCTGGTAGAGTGGGTTTTCTAAAAGCAAATTGAATCATTTCACTGGTTTTAAAAATTTCCAAGAGGGTATGTGTGTATGTGAGGGGAGTATGGTTTAGAGACTGTATTAGCTATCATGCCCTCCAAATAAAGTCCACATTTCATAGCACAGCATAGAAGGCCCTCTAGTCTCTCTGAGTACACACTAATTTTTGCATTTCATCTCCTATGACCTCCCCTCACTGTCCCTGAATCCTGAGCTCAAGCTCCTGTGAATTCCTCTTTCCTTCCACTACTTCCTCTGACTAGATGGTGGAGATCAATTCCCAGCACTCTGAACTCCTGTCTTCGTTCAGTTTTCAAGTCAAACTGCACTTCTTCCCAAAAGCATTACCTGACCCAAGGACCAGACCTGAGTTTCTCAACCTCAGCACTACTGGCCTTTAGAGTTAGATAATTCTTTTTGTGGGGGACTGATCTGTGCCTTCCTTGTAGATGTCTAGCAGCATCTCTGGCTTCTACTTACTAGATGCCAGTAGCAACCCCGCCCACCCGTGTGACAACCAAAAATGTTTTCAGACACTGTAAATGTCACCTGTGGAAAGTAATTGCCCCCAGTAGAGAACTATGAAACTAGACCAGGTCTTCTTCTTATCATCCATGGCTTCCTGGTCTTCCTTGATCACCACACTTACGGCACATTTTTATTTTATTTTTTGAGACAGAGTCTCACTCTGTCACCAGGCTGGAGTGCAGTGGTGTGACCTTGGCTCACTGCAACCTCTGACTCCCAGGTTCAAGCAATTTTCCTGCCTCAGCCTCCTGAGTAGCTGGGATTATGGGCACCCACCACCATGCCTCGCTAATTTTTGTATTTTTAGTAGAGACGGGCTTTCACCATGTTGGCTAGGCTGGTATTGAACTCCTGACCTCAAGCGACCTGCCCACCTTGGCCTCCCAAAGTGCTGGGATTACATGCGTGAACCACCACGCCCAGCTCGTGGCACAGTTTTGAAGTGACTTGTCTGATTGTCTCATCTGCTTCCAAAGGCTGTTATCTAGGAGGGCACCTCCCAGGGCATGGCACCCAGTAGGCATGCAGCCTAGCTTCATGGAAGAGTGGGCTCTGTGATGCGAGCAGCTGTCATCTTCATCATGATAGCTCTAGTAGCCAGCGTGGTGCTGGCACATAATAGGTGCTCAGTAAGTATGTGTTGAATGAAGGAATGATTGAATGCTCCCATTCAATCACTTCTTTCTCTCTAACCGAAGTATCCTAGTCAGAGTTTTGAGCCTTGTCTTCTCTTCCCCCATAATATTATCACTCATGGCCCTGTTCCCTAGTACTGAGTACACCGGATAGCAATGACAATCAAGACAATAGGTGAAATAATGAAATCTTAGTACACTGGATAGCAATGACAATCAAGACAATAGGTGAAATCTTGTGGGAAAAAAATAATGCTCTATCTTGAGGCCTCTTTCTAAAAACAGAAAAACCAAGTCCAGTGCTGTGCCCAGTAACCTCATGGTCTAACTCGTCCCTCGACTGCCATGCCTGCTGTGTCCCTGGCAGCTCTCAACCACACCCACCACACACACACTTACCCGAAGCGGAGGAATCACTCAGGGCTGCTGAGATTTGAAAGCTCACTTCCACTCCAAAGCATCATTGTGCCTCGCTCCTCGCTCACTGTAACCCCAGCCTCCTGCACTGCATTCTGCCAGGGGGTAATTACATGGAACTCACTTGCAAGCCTCTCCTGGGCATGGGAACAGTCCTTTCTGCAGCGTGCTTTCCACCTGATGACCTGAAATGAAGAGGCCAGTGAGGGCTCCACGGCAGAAGGGAGTCGCGATACAATTCAGGCAAACAAACATTAAAAAACGGTTGGTAGAAAGGAAATCTGCCTGCTAGGGAGAAGAGTCTGGTACTCAGAGTAGAGTTGGGTAGCTCTTCATGCACAGTAGATGGTGAATATGCATCCTTTATATGCATCCTTGAGTCACAAAGCCTGCGGAGAGAAGATGCTGTAGTTAATATTAATATTTGGCATCCAATCTTCCACATAAATAACAGCACCAAGGACTGGTGTTTGGTTTAAGGTCAGCTCCGTTTAAACAGCCCGGCCAGGTGCAGACACACATTCTGGACCTTTGAACTCTGTGTGTTGTAATCCAGATGTTTGGTCAAGGTGATGAACTCGGGTCACTGACGGTGAGAGAGTGTGTGCTGCTCTCTTCTAGCATCTTCCACAGGGAGCACTGGACAGAAGGCCTGGCCCCAAGCCCACTTTCTTCGCCAGAGTCAAGAAACAGTAGCAGCTGCAGTTGTTGCTAGGGATGAGGGATCATCCACTTGGGAGTTGAGATAGCCGGGAGGGGGAGGTGGGTAGCAGGAAGGAGGTCTTGAAATTGACCGTGCTTAGCTGCTGCCCACGTTTGGATTACTCGGAGACAGTCTGCAATGGGGAAAATATTAGGCTTTTAATGACAGCCCTGACAAACACGATCTGTATGACCAAATCAATCTCAAATGCAACTGCTAGCATTTATTAAAGGAGGATTTGCCAAGTTGCACGGTTCTCCTAGAGTTTTCCTAGAACACGTAGAGCTTTGCCTCGAACACGTACCCAGAGCGAGGGGTTTGAACTTTCTGAGTTTCATGCAAAGCACATATGTTGTTTGGGTTTTGTTTTGTTTGTTTGTTTTAATTTTTGCAAAATACGTTATATAAGAAAGACGCATATGTCAATAAAATGGTAAATACAAACCCTCCAAAAAGATGTAACATATTTCTAATGAAAGGAAACAAACACCTTCGCTTTATCCACAAAAAAATGTAAAAGGATGAAGAGGGGCCATTTTCATTCACAGATTGTGGAATCCTACTGTTTACTGCTCTCTAAATGAGTATTTTTGAGGCATGACTTCAATGGGGATTCTCAAAACGAAGCAGCTCCTGGCATAGCGAAGAGAACACTGATGTTGGCAGCCAGGCAGTTTGGATTCCGGGCTTGACCGCTGACCCCGGCTTCCTGGCTTCCAGCCCCAGCACTCCACTCAAAGTGTTCTTGTCAAGGGTACCAGTGATCTTCTAATTGCTAAATCCAAAGGGCATTTTTCAGTCCTCTTCTGACCTGACCTCTCTTCAGCCAGATGACATAATTGCCCACTCTTTCCTCCTTGAAGTTCTCTTACCCTGTGGCTTCAATGACACTATCCCATCCTGGCTATCCTCCAGCTTTCTCTATCACTCCTTCTAAGACCCTCTCCTAGGCTGCTCTCTTTTTTCCTCAACAGCTATGGGGTAGCAACTGTGGACTGAAGTTGTGCTTAGGCTTTGTATGCATCTTCGTATCAACAGTTCATAGCATTCCTGAGCTTATTGGTTCCATTTTAAAGATAAGAAAACTTCAGGCAGCGATGGCTCATGTCTGTAATCCCAGCACTTTGGGAGGCCAAGGCAGGCGGATTACTTGAGGTCAGGAGTTCGAGACCAGCCTGGCCAACATGGTGACACCCCATCTCTACAAAAAATACAAAAATTATCCAGGCATGGTGGTGTGAGCCTGTAATCACAGCTACCTGGGAGGCTGAGACCCAAGAATTACTTGAACTGGGGAGGCGGAGCTTGCAGTGAGCTGAGATCATGCCACTGCACTCCAGCCTGGGTGACAGAGTGAGATTCTGTCTCAGAAAAAAAAAAAATTTAAATTATTATTAAAAGAAAGATAAGAAAACGAAGGCTCTGAGTGATTTAAGGGATCCTCACCCAAGGTCACATAGCTAATAAGTAGCAGGAATGGGAATCCCAACCTAGGTCTGTTTGAATCCAGAGTCAAGTTCTCAGCTATTAAACTCTAATGTCACCTTCTCAGGTAGCCCCTCCCTTAAATAGAGGTGTTCTCCAGAGTTCTGTGTTTTGCTCCTTTTTCTCCTCTCTGCCCCTGTCTTGGCTAGGGCTCCTTCTCAGCCTTGCCTGCAGTTAACTCTTCTATGATATCTTCAGCCAAATTCTGTCTTCTGATGCTGGTTTCCAACTGTTTTCATGCTATCTCCATTTGCATGTGACACAGCCTCCTTATAGAGGTGGGGTGGTGGACTCCCCAATTGCCGTTTCATTCCTGATGGTTGGCTAAAGCCAGTGATTATTTTAGGAGTGAGCTCATGACCCACTTCTGCCAGTAAGACATGAAGGGGAAGATTGCTGGGGACGTCTGGGAAAGGTTTTTCTCCCTCCTAAGAAGACACATGAAAAAATGGTACCTCTTGTTCCTTTCAATGCTGAACCTTGTAATATTGGAGTGGTGACAACTGTCTGCAGCCATGAGGAGAACCAATGTCAGGTTGAAGCCGTAAGAAAAGGATGGTATCCGTGTGCTTATGAACAAGTTGATTGTACCTCATCTAGGACTGGGGCTTTAGACTATGTTGACTATTAATAATACATTTTCTCACGGTTTGTATGGGTTTATTGTTGCTGTGGTGGTTGTTACTTGCAGCCACAAGCGTCCCAAATAACACATCAAATTCATCACATCTATAACTTAGGTCAATATTTCCTCCTCTAAACAGCCTCTCCTTCTGTGACTCTATGTCTGTTAATAGCACTATAATCCACTCAGTCACCCAAGTCGGAAACCTGGGTATTATCCTTGACTCCTCCCTCTGCCTTATCCAGAGTGTCCAATCATGAATTAAGTCCAGCAGCTTTTACTGTTGGAAATCTCTTCATTTTTTCCAGTAACCCTTTCCCTGTCTTTTTCAGTTATTTGTCATTTTTACTCATCTTCTCTTCCCTTTCTCACTTTGACCCAAGCTACTACTATATGCATTGTTCCTAAAGACATTTTTTTTTTTTTTTTTTTGAGATGGAGTCTCGCTCTGTTGCCCAGGCTGGAGCACAGTGACGCGATCTTGGCTCACTGTAAGCTCCACCTCCCGGGTTCACACCATTTTCCTGCCTCAACCTCCTGAGTAGCTGGGAGTACAGGCACCCACCACCACGCCTGGCTCATTTTTTTTTTTTGTATTTTTAGTAGAGATGGGGTTTCACCATGTTAGCCAGGATGGTCTGGATCTCCTGACCTCATGATCTGCCTGCCTCAGCCTCCCCAAGTGCTGGGACTACAGGTGTGAGCCACCACGCCCGGCCCCTAAAGACATTTTAAAAATTCAATGTAAATTCCATAAATTTCCCGATTATAGTCTGTGAATAGGCCATCATTGTCTTCACAATAAAATCCAGCCATAGCTTGTGAATAGCCCACCATTGTCTTCAAGATAAAATCCAACCAATCAGCATGGTTCATAAGATGCTTCAAGGCAGAGCTTACCTCTCTGGATGCTCACATCTACCAATCCATATGCACTCCAAGTTCTAGCACACTGGTTGCCTTGCAGTCTATAAGGCTCCTCTCCTTAGTGTCACTGCATGTGCTGTTCCCTGACCTTGAATGCCCTACCTGACTTGTTTCCCTGAACCATACTGGTTGGCCAGTATGTTCCCATGTACTTTGGTTTGTGTCTCTTATAATATAGCAGGTAGGAATTTCAGGCATGCCAGAAATGTCTTATCTTATTGTTCTCTCTCCTTGATTTTTATTTGGAACCCATATCCTGACTCAATTTCAGTGCTAAGGGGGTTGTCTATCTGGTCTCAGAGCATGTGTTAATCACAGGTTGCCATAGAGATATCCCTAGTTTCCTCTTCATGGCCCTTTCAAGCCCGGGAGTTGTCTTGGCAATGCCCAACCCAGGCTAGAGATCCTGGAAGCTATGCACAGTGGCCTCTGCATAGACACAACCACTGCCACTCCTGCTTTGGGATCCGGCCACCTTCCCAGAGCCCATTTATAGGCAGGCTCCTCCTGCTCTCTGGCCCACAGTCCTCTCTACCTTATGAACTCTTCATCTTCTCTCCTTCCGCAATGCCTAGAGGAAGCACTCCCGTGACCCTACTTCTTCCAAACATTTGTCTATCCCCCACCTCCTCTCAGTTCCCCTACCAGGGACTTTGGGAATTTAGAATTCAGGGAACATGAGAGGCAGGGATTGACGGACTTTTTGGCTTCTCCTCTGCCACATTTCCTAAGACAGGGAGCATCAACAGTCAGATTGAAAAAGGGGAAAATACCGGCAGACAAAAGAACATAGGGTGACAGTGACCGATCACCTGGCCACCTCTCTGTTCCCGTCACCTGCTCATGTGCCTCTTTCTCCCAGACTGTGAGGCCTGCTGTGTCCGTGATCCTTGTATCGTCAGCATGCCGTATCTGGCTCATAGTAGGTACTTCATAAATATCTGTCAAGACTAAAAATAAAAGTAAGAAGAGAATGGAGTTGGAGTCAGGAGACCTGAATGCATCCCGCCAACTGTCTTCCTAGTTGTGTGACCTGAGGTAAGATACCCTACCTCTCTTCTCTTGGCAGTAGCAACAGGGAGGAGAGGCTCTGAAGAGGAGGTGAGGGATATGGCGCTCTTCAAAGCTCTGCAGTTGGTACTTCCACCTCTTCCCAGACTTCTCAGATTCTGGCTCCATCTTACCATCTCCCTGTCATGCTTCAAGTAGCCCAAAACTTTTATATCAGGTGCCTCTTCCCCTTGCAAAGCTATTTTGTGTATAAATAGATTTTTGCTCTTCCTCCTCCAGGTGGGCCCCTTTCCTTCCTTCAGTTAACAACTTTCAGGATTCTTGCATTCCAGGGATTCGGTTTGTGATGAAGTACAAAGAACTGGAAATTCTGGTTCTGCCACACCCTGGCTGTGGGTTGGACCAGTGTCTAAGTCTTAGTTTCCTCATCTGGAAGATACAAATGGTCATAACTGACTAACTAGTTCCTTCAGAGCCTGGACTCTGGAGCCCAAGCTGCCTCAGTTCAAGTCTCAGCCCAGTCACTTTCCAGATGTGTGACTCAGGGTAAGTGACTTAACTTTACTGCTTCTTAACTTCCTAATTTATAAAAGGGGCACTGTAATATAATCTACCTCATATGCTTATTGTTAATATTCATTGAGTTATCAGTTCTTATTTAACACCTAAAATGCTTAGCACCTTGTCTGAGTAAGCACTCCGTATACGTTGGTTATTATTATCTCATAGGCAGCCTCTCTCTTGGGTTTTTGTTTTTGACAGGGTCTCACTCTGTTGCCCACGTTGGAGTGCAGTAGCATGATCTCAGCTCACTGCATCCTTGACCTCCCTGGCTCAAGCAATCCTCCCACCTCAACCTCCTGAGTAGCTGAGACTAGAAGCTTGCACCACCATGCCTGGCGAATTCTTGTATCTTCTGTGGAGACAGGGTTTTGTCATGTTGGCCAGGCTGGTCTTGAACTCCTGAGCTAAAGCCATCCACCCACCTCAGCATTCCAAAGTGCTGAGATTACAGGTGTGAACCACTGCACTCGGCCAGGGCAGCCTCTCTTTAGCTACCCACAAACTCATCATGTATGGATAAGTTTGCTAGGTCTGCTGTAACAAAGTAATTCAAACTGTGCCACTTAAACAACAGAGATTTATTTCCTCACATTTCAGGACCTAGAAGTCCAAGATCAAGGTGTCGGCAGGTTTGATTTCTCCTGAGGCCTCTCTCCTTGGGTTGCAGATGGCCACCTTCTTGCTGTGTCTTTATGTGGTCTTTCCTCTGTGTGTGCATTTGTCTTCATTTTTCTTTTTTTTTTTTTTTTTTTTGAGACGGAGACTCGCTCTGTCGCCTGGGCTGGAGTGCAGTGGCCGGATCTCAGCTCACTGCAAGCTCCGCCTCCTGGGTTTACGCTGCCTCAGCCTCTGGAGTAGCTGGGACTACACGCGCCCGCCTAGTTTTTTGTATTTTTTTTTGTAGTAGAGACGGGGTTTCACTGTGTTAGCCAGGATGGTCTCGATCTCCTGACCTTGTGATCCGCCCGTCTCGGCCTCCCAAAGTGCTGGGATTACAGGCTTGAGCCACCGCGCCCGGCCTGTCTTCATTTTTCTATGTAGAGTGTCTAAATTTCCTCTTCTTATAGGGATACCAGGCAGATTGGGCTCACCCAAATGGCATTATTTTAACTTAATCACCTCTTTAAAGACTCTATCTTTAATACAGTCATATTCTGAGGTAGCCAGGATTAGGGCTTCAACATATTGATTTGAGAGTGGGGGTGGACACACAGTTCAGCTCGTAACAATGTGTACATAGACCCTAACATTATTAGATGTTCCTGCGGGTAAGTCTCTTTCTTAATCTTACTCTTCATGAATGTCAGGATATTTAAGTTCTAGGGATTCCATTTGTGGCATAATAGAATCTGCAATCAGAAAAGCAGGTTTTGAAGTCCAGGTACAAAACCTGGTCAGTTGCAGGAATGAACCTGGATGAGCTACATAGGCTGCCAGTGTCAATGGTAATTCACACAGAGGCAGCTGTGGGAGGCAGCGATGTATGTGAAGGCCCTCTGTGATCTCTCTGCCCATGGGTTTTTGCCTCTGAACTAAGACAGTACTAGATGGATGGTCTTAACTCTTCATTCCATCTTCAACATTCTATGACTCTGACTCTAAGGGTGGAAATTCAAGTATCAAGGATAAGCTGCCAGTAGCCGAGCCCAGGGGTGTGTGCCTATAGTCCCAGATACTAGGGAGGCCAAGGCAGGAGGATCTCTTGAGCTCAGGAGTTCGAGACCAGCCTGGGAAAAATACACCCTGTCTCAAATATAAAATAATAATAATAAAAGAACAAGCTGCTAGGGAAGCAATTTCTGGGTCCAGAGCTTTAATAAACATTGCAGAACTGGCTAGGTGCAGTGACTCACGCCTGTAGTCCCAGCTCTTTGGGAGACTGAGGCATGTGAATTGCTTGAACCCAGGAGTTTGAGACCAGCCTGGGCAACAGGGTGAAATCCCGTCTCTACAAAAAATACAAAAAGTAGCTGGGCATGGTGGTATATGCCTGTAGTCCCAGCTACTTGGGAGGCTGAGGTGGGAGGATCATTTGCACCCAGGAAGTCAAGGTTGCAGTGAGCTGACATCACGCCCCTGCACTCCAGCCCTGGGAACAGAGTAAGACCCTGTCTCAAAAAACAAACAACAATAATCACAATAACAATGGAAAACACGGCCGGGCGTGGTGGCTCATGCCTGTAATCCCGGCACTTTGGAGGCTGAAGCGGGTGGATCACCTGAGGTCGGGTTAGCCTGAGAAATATGGAGAAAACCTGTCTCTACTAAAATACAAAATTAGCCAGGTGTGGTGGCGCATGCCTGTAGTCCCAGCTACTCAGGAGGCTGAGGCAGGAGAATTACTTAAACCCGGGAGGCGGAGGTTGCAGTGAGCCGAGATCACGCCACTGCACTCCAGCCTGGGCAACAAAGAACAAAACTCTATCTAAAAAAAACAAAAAACAAAAAACAAAACAAAAAAAAACCCCAGAAAAAAGTTATAGAAAAAACGAAGGAAATCATACCATGATAGGGAACCACTCACCTGAATATTCACAAGGCCCAAACTGGAACAGTGCTAAAGCTCATCATCCATTTCCTGGGCTCTGGCACGCGTGGCTGGACTGCTTTGGCAAAAACTCACAGGCCCACAAACTAGGACTGAACAAAGGAAAGTCCCTGTCCCAACAAATACTACATTCTACTGGATGAACCAGGCCAAAACACACACACACACACACACACACACACACACACACACCCCATCATACAATGCTAGGTCATGCTAAGGGTGTAAAGAAAGATAAAACAGGGTGAGGGTGGCAGTGACTGGGGGTTATGCTATGTAAGATCTCCTAGTCAGGGTGGTCCTCCCCGAAGAAGTGGCATTTAGCATCCACCTGGACCATGAGAGCAATGTAGCTGTGGGAATATCTAGGGGAGAGCAGGCAGAAAGGCCGTGAGGAGGGGCTGGGTGTGGCAGGAAGCAGCAATGGGCCTGAGTTCCTAGAGCTGAGCTGGGGGTGAAGAAGCCAGGGGTGGATGAAGTTAGCAGGTCTTGAAGGCCAGGGTCAAGATTCTGGATTTTCTTCTAAATGTCATGAAAGTCGTTCGAGGATTTTGTGCAAGTGAGTCATCAACATCTTGAAAGGATCTCTTGACATGGTTTTGAGAGAAGATTTTAAAGAATCATGGTAATCACAAAGCCGATGGCCAAATATCTCTTGCTCTCTACCTCCTGGGCACATACTGGCTTCCTGTTTATGCTTCCTGTCATGGCAGTGTGGCCATGAAACTCTGACCAATGAGTTGTGAGCACAGGTCACTGTGTCACTTCCAGGCCAGGCAGCTGATTGCCAGAATGTGTGCCTCCAGAGCTCCTTTACAGCCACCAGTGATGTTCAAGCCAGATGCAGCTCAGAAAGCCTGGGTCTTTGTTTGTGCTGCTGTCACAAAGTACTCAAGACTGCTGGGTAATTTATAAAGAACAGAAATGTATTGTCTCACAGTTCTGGAGGTAGGGAAGTCCAAGATCAAGGTGCTAGCATTTATTGAGGGCTGCTCTCTGCTTCTAAGGTGGCACCTTGAACACTGCATCCTCCAGAGGGGAGGAATGCTGTGTCCTCACATGGCAGAAGGCAGTAGGGCAAAGAGGATGAACTCCCTCTGCCATGCCCTTTTATAGCAGCATTAATCCATTCATGAGAGTAGAGCCTTCACGACCTAAACACCTCTGCAAAGGCCCTACTTCCCAACACTGTTGCATTGGGAATTAAATTTCCAACACATGAATTGTGGGGGACACATTCAGGCCATGACAGCCTAGGTGAAAGAGTGAAGAGAGACAGGGTGGAGGTGTTGACCTGCAGATATGTGGTTTCAGCAAGAAATCCCTTTAATCACTTTGTTGGGATAAATCACGAAGATTTGGGAGGGTTACCATAGCATAACCAAGCATATCCTGACAGTACAGAGTGCAAGAAGAGAAGATTAGAAGTCCTCCTCTTTTCAGTTAGGAGGCTGAGAAGTAATTCTGTGTTGTACTGGAGTGACAGCAATAGAGATAATGGGAAGCGGTCAGATTCAGGATATATACTGAAGGGCAAGTGCAAAGGCTGGACTGATGTAGGGTATAAGAAAAAGAGAGAAGTCAAGGATAACTCCAAAGATTATGGCCTGAGTAATTGGATAAATTACTGAAAAGAAGAATACTCTGGAAAGGACAGGAGTATTCACAGTGCTAGGCACACAGCAAAGCTACAAAATGCTAGGTCTTACGGTTATTACTTTAAGAGGGGAAGGAATATGGAATGTAGATGCTTAGGGAACTTTTCAGTCTACAGTTATTGAGATGTGACTTACATACAGTAAAATGTACTTATCTTTTTTCAGAGACAGGTTCTTGTTCTGTCTCTCAGGTTGGAGTGCAGTGGCATGATCATAGCTCACTGCAGCCTCGAACTTCTAGACTCAAGCAATCTCCCTGCCTCTGCCTCCTGAGTAGCAAAATTTACTCTTTTCGGTGCACAGGTCTGAGTTTTGACAAATGCATTCTATCTTGTAAGTACCTCCATAGTAAAGATGTAGATAACTTCCACCCCCCGCATTCTTCTTTGCTGCCACTCCTTGGTAGTCAAATACTCCCTCCACCCCTAATCCTTGGCAACCACTGATCTGTCCTCTATCCCTCTAATTTTGCCTTTTCCAGAAAGTTACGTAAATGGAACCACACAGTATGAGACCTTTTGAGACTTTGTTCTTTCACTTAGGATAATGTATTTGAGATTCATCCCCTTGCATAGATCAGTGGTGTGCTCCTTTTAATTGATGAGTAGTATTCCACAGTATGGATGTGCCACAATTTGTTTATTGTATCGCCAGTTAAAGGGCATTTGGGTTGTTTCCAAGTTTTGGTGATTATGAATAAAGCTGCTATAAATATCTGAGCACAGGTTTTTATGTGAACATATGTCTTCATTTCTCTTGGTAAATCCCTAGGAGTGGGATTGCTGGCTCATATGGTAAGTGTATGTTTAACTTTATAAGAAACTGCCAAACTGTTTTTCCAGAGGAACTGTACCATATTGCACTCCCACTGGCAATGTGTGAGGGTCACTCCACATCCTCCCCAGCACTTGGGATTGTCAGGTAGGTGTAGGGGTGTGTGTGTGTGTGTGTGTGTGTGTGTGTGTGTGTTTTGCCATTCTGATGTGCAGCGGTGTCTCTTTGTGGTTTTAATTTGCATTTCCCTAATGAATAATGATGTTGAGCATCTTTTCATGTACCTATTGTGCATTCGTGTATCTTTTGGTGGAATGTCCACTCCCATTTCTTGTTCATGTTTTCATTAGGTGGACTGTCTTCTTATTGCATAGTAAAAGTTCTTCGTGTATTCTGGATATAAGTCCTTTATCAGATATGTGTTTTGCAAATATTTTCTCTGTCTTTGAGTTGTCCTTTCATATGCTTAACAGTGTCTTTCAGAGAGAAGTTTTTAACTTTGATGGCGTAGAAGCTATCAACTCTTTCTTTTATGGATCATGCTTTTTGTTTCATATCTAGGAAACCTTTGCCTACCCAAGGCCAGAAAGATTTTCTCCTATATTTTCTTCTGGAAGTTTTATAGTTTTATAGGTTTAGGTTTCACATGTTGGTCTATGATACAGTTTGAGTTAATTTTTGTCAAGGGTGTGACGTATAAGCCAGGACAATTTTGACTTGTGATATTTCCTACTATAGAAGAGGCAGATCAATGAAACTTCACATTTCTGATAAGCACGTGCACAGATGACACTGTAAAATGTCACCAGGTTGCAAAATCTGGTGAAGGTTCAAAGCAGATGGTCAGGGAAGTTCCATCTCGCTCTGACTCCAGGAGAGCTTCTTTAGAAGTTAATCTTATCTTCTGCATTAGTTTCCAGATGTCCCTAGTGATACCAGCCTAGTGAGGCTTTAAGTGAAATGAGCTGGGTTCTCCCCAGTTCCTAAGACCCTCCAGCTCCAGGTAGGTAGTTGCTCCAAGCAACAGTTTTCTCTCTTAAGCCACTGAAGGAACATTATGTGCAAAGTAGGGCATTAATTCCTAGCGATTAGGATTGAATTTTTAGCCTTTCTGGCTTCACTCCTTCTTGGGTGGCTGTTTCAGTCACCTCGTGATACTGTTTTCTCCCTCCTCTTCCCCTCAATCACACATAACTCAGAAAGCTTCATTAAGATCATTTAGGTCTTGGTGCCCTTAAAACTTAAAGGATAAAATCAGCGAGGGGAGAGAATTGAGAAATCAACACCAGATTGCCAACTAGTGATTTGGTCAATTCAGGACATTTTAGGAAAGGCAACTACCACATACTATCGCCATCATTCCATTAAAGAAGGGATGCTTAAATTACCCAAACCTCTGAGAAAAGAAAAAAGGGAAAGAACGTAATCTCAGAATAAAAAATAGTCTTTCCTAAGAATCAACCATTGGTAATTTATCTCGTCATAGGAAAGTACTCATACATTTACCCCTTATTTTTCTCATTTCACTGCAGATTGTTGAAAATGTCACCCCAGATCACGGTGTGGGACTCAGACCATAAGGAGGTGTATCATGGGTGGGGCAGAGGTAAGCACTGAGGTGTTTGCAGCAAACATTTTTTCTCTCACTTGTTTATAATACCTTCATTGGGGATTCCTAAGGTTCAAAGTCCTAGGCTTAGTGAGTATTCAGGTTTCCCTCTGGGGAGTAGCACTTGCAAATTTAACGGCAGGAGGAAGTCTGAGTTGATAACTTTCCAGCCCTTCCCATTGGCAAGCCTCAGTGGCTTTCAATTCTTTCTTGAGCTGAAGATAGGAGGGAAGCCCAACCAAGCTGCCCTTCATGGTCTGAATCTGGGCCATTTTAAAGGTCCTTCCACTACCTCCTCTCCTCCAAGGAGTCTGCTTCTCCCAGCATCTAATTCATTAAGGCAGACACTGACAGTTCTAAGTAGACATATTCTTGGTAAACTCATCCATGGCTTCCATGGCATTCAGGATAAATACCTCACTCCCAACTCACTCCCTACCCTGCCATATGGATCTATCCAGCACCTGCCTCTCCAGCCTCATTTCTCCTCTTTTGTGGGACTCTGGCCACAGCTGCTTGCCTTTAGCTCCTCCAAAGCGCCAGACACCTGACTGCTTTTGCCTTTTTTTCTTGTGGGCAACTTAACTTTTTCTGGGGAGCTTCCCAGTTCCACCGGCTACATCAACACCCTCCCTCTCTTAGTACCCTCTCACCTCTCATCTCGTATTTGGTCTTTGTAGCAACTGTCACAATTGTAATTACTTGTATAATGTCTGGCTCCTCAACTAGGATGTAAACTCCAAAAGATTAGGAATGAAGTCTATTTTGTTTATCTGATCTTCCAGTCCCTGGCACAAGCATGATAGCTAGTTGTTACTCAATATATTGTTAATTGAAAGTTTTTTTCAACGAATGTACACTAGTCACTGTTGTAGGCACTTGATATATACTAGCGGTGGGAGGTGGTGGGGGAACACAACAAAAAGATAAAATCCCTGCCATCATGAAGCACGTATTCTACTGGGGCAAGGATCTGCTTAAACAAGATAACTGAACTGTGGGGAACGTTAGAGAGAAAGTCTCCTCATTATAACAGCCAAATGTAGGGTATGCTAAGGAGAGAAAAGTAGAGCAGGACAGAGGGACATGAGACATCATTTTGTGGGTTGGTGTATGAAATTTTTAGATTGAGCCGGGTGCAGTGCCTCATGCCAGTAATCCCAGCAACTTGGGAAGCTGCGGCTGGAGGATCACTTGAGCTCAGGCGCTCCAGACCAACCCCAGGGAACATGGTGAAACCCTCTCTCTACTTTAAAAAAAATACAAAAATTAGCTGGGTGTGGTGTTACATGCTTGTAGTCTCAGCTACCTGGGAGGCTGGGGTGGAAGGATTGTTTGAACTCAGGAGGTTGAGGCTATAGTGAACCATGATCATGCCACTGCACTCCAGCCTGGGTAACAGAGCAAGACTCCGTCTCAAAAAAAAAAAAAAAAAAAAAAAAAAAAAAAAAAAAAAAAAAAAAAAAGGAAGAAAGAAAAGAAAAGGAAAAGGAAAAAAACGAAACAAAACAAAACACATGTAGATTGCGTGACCAGGGAAAATCTCAGTGAGGATGTGACTTTTGCGTAAAGACCCAAAGGAATTGAGGCAGCTGACAATGAATGTGGGTATCTGCGCAAAGAGCATTCCAAGCCAAGGGAGCAGTAAGTGCGAAGCCTCTGAGGCCCTGAAGGTAGGGAACTGTTTTAGGAACAGCCAGGAAGCCAGTGTGAGTGAAGCGAATGAGGGGAAGAAAGTCAAAATGTAGACTTCGAATGTATCTTTTGTATCTGTGGAAACAGTTATACAGGACATTTCTTGGCCAGTGCTTCTAACCAGCATCTACACTAAAACCATGGGTTTCAAACAACTTTTTTTTTTTCTCTTTTACACAGAGGCTCACTCTGTTGCCCAGGTGAGAGTGCAGTGGCGTGATCTCAGCTCACTACAACCTCTGCCTCCTGTGCTCAAGTGATCTTCCCACCTCAGCCTCCCGAGTAGCTGGGACTCTGGAGCACACTGTACCAGAAGTAGTCCCATTTGGCTCATACACCTACAAGGAGACTTTCAACAGACATTTGCCTCCAACATCTGAATGAAATTACAGCCTCTAAAGTTACAACCACATGGTGATCCTTAGGTCTGATAAGTTCCTAGAGATTAGTTCTCTACTCCAAAATTCTTTTTCTTAAACACATTTTTTTTTTTTTTTTTTGAGACCGAGTCCTGTTCTGTTGCCCAGGCTGGAGTGCAATGGCGTGATTTTGGCTCACTGCAACCTGTGTCTCCCTGGTTCCAGCAATTCTCCTGCTTCAGCCTCCCGAGTAGCTGGGATTACAGGTGCCCACCACCACGCCTGGCTCATTTTTTTTTTTATTTTCAGTAGAGACAGGGTTTCACCATGTTGGCCAGGCTGGTCTCAAACTCCTGATCTCAGGTGATCCACCTGCCTCGGCCTCCCAAAGTGCTGGGATTACAGGTGTGAGCCACCATGCCTGGCCCTTCTTAAACACATTTTTAAAAACTTTTTCTTTTTTGAAAAGATAACACAAGATAAAGATACAAAAAGATATACTAAAACAGTCAGTCTCCTGTGGATAAATTACAGTGTATTTGCAATGGAATTCTACACACTTAAGCAAACAAACAAAAATGAACTATTGATGTAGGCAACAACGTGGATGGTTATCACAAATATTATACTGAGCGAAAGGTGCCAGCTAGACACAAGAGTACAGACAATATGACCCCTGCATATGACCTTAAAGAACAGGCAAAACTAATCTTTGGTGACAGAAGTCGGAATTGCGGTTACCTAAGTGAGGGATGACTCATTGGGAGGATAAAATGTTTTATTGTTCTAATGGTGGAAAGAGGGGTGTAGATGTATGCACTAAGCTGCAGTGTGAAGATCTGTGTATTTTATTCTATGTATGGAATAATAATAACAAAGTCTCCTTTCCACTACGTATGGCTCCCAGCTACCTCCCCGGAGGCCACTCTTCCAGTGGGGGTTTCTTAGTGCCCCGTTTCTTTCACGACCTTTATGCCAGGGGCAGAGTCCTGGGAGCATGCCAGGGAGACACCAGAGGCCAAGGCTGCTCCATGGCGCAGCTGCACTGGGCCATGGCTTGTGTACATACCCTTTGGCTTTCTACGGCCCTTTTACCCCTAGAACCCTTTCTCTCTCTCCTCCTCTTCCTTCTTTCATCCCTCCCCTAAGGAGGCAGCTGTGGCATTGAAGCCTTGAGAGGTTGCTGATCCTTGCTAAACAGTGTTGCTTCTCCTGGCCCTCCTGGGTGCGCCTGCCTGGAGAGGACACTGCGTGCTGATCAAACTTATTGTTGACACATTCCTTCTCTCTTTTATTCTCTCCCTTCTGATACCTGGACTGATCCCTAGGACTTCCTGCTCCCTGGGTGCTCAGTCTCAGTGAGCTTCCCTGGTCGCAAGCCCTGATATGCTTCCCTTCAACGGGGCAGTCTTGATAACAATCTATTTTGTATTTGCACATAAACCGGGCTGAGGGTCTGTCTTATCTCCAACCCCTCCATCCCTGGGGCCCAACTCCTAGCAGCATTCTAAGATTCCGTCCCTCCCCTAACCTGGGGCTTCAGCCCAGCCCCATCTGTGTCTTTTATCTTATCATCTGGGGTCCTCCTCCTACCAGATCTCCCGGCCTGAGGACAGAGGTCCTGAGTCACGTTCAAGACAATTTGGCAAGCGTTTTTGGAGCAAGGCAGAAAGTGAAGGGCACTACCCTGTTCCTCGACTTCAAAAATCGAACGCGGGGGGAATGGTGCACAATTCAGGCCCAGTTATAACAGCTCCTAATACCCAATATCTTGTTTTGGTCCTTCGTGAATACCAGGCATCCATCAGCGAACCTTCCATGCATGATTTCCCTGCATTTTCAAAACAACCCTGGGAGGATTAGCCCCATATTGGAGATGAAGGAGCTGAGGAACGAGGTTTTAAAGCGGGCATGTGGTCGCCAGAATTTGAATAGCAACTTCCCTAAGGAAACGCCCTCTTTAGACTCCAGGGGAGAGGAGGATCCCAGTAGGAGTCCGCCAGCAGGAGCTCAGAGTCTGGCCTGGGGCATTTAGTTATGCCACACCCTTTCTGCACAGTTCTCTCCCGCGTCAGGGGCCTGACAGGGAGGGGGGCTTCGGGCTAGCGTCTCGGCCGGAGGCAGGGACTTCAGAAGAGGCAAATACAAAGCTCCGCGTGGCAGAGGAACAGAAGGGCGCGGGGGAAAGCGGTCCAAAGGAGGACCTTGTCGGCCCCCAGGGCACTGCAAGCCTCGAGGCGCTGCGAGCGGTGAGGTTGTTGCAAGCTCCCGCGGCGCGCGCAAACTGCGTGGAACTACTTCCCCGGGGCGGCTTCGGGGCCGGTGTCCCAGCAACAGCCTCACGGGGCGGCTGTGCGAGGCCCAAAGCCAGTTGCCAGCTCCCGGGCGCGGCCACGTGCGCTCCGCCGGGCTTGCACGCTCCGCCGCGCCGGGCCGCGGGGCCACCGACAGGCACGCGCGCCCCCAGCGCGCACACACTCCCGGGCACGCACACCGACGGCCCGGCCCACGTCCGCCACGCCCCGCCTTCCCCCGCGCCCCGCCTCCGCCCTCGCGGCGCCGGCCGCCGCCCTCCCATTGGCCGCACGGCGCGTGACGCGCGGCGCCCGGCCCCGCCCCTCGTCAGTCACTCGGCGGAGGCGGCGCTGGCGGGGACTAGTCTCGTCCGGAGACTGGCAGCGGCGGCGGCGGCGGTGGCCGGAGCTCGAGCCCCAGCGGCTGAGGGCGGGCGGGCGGGCGCGGGGGAGGGAGGGGGGCCGGTCCGCGACGACTCCCCGGACGGCGTTTCTCCTCCGAGCGGCGCCGGTTTCGGCTTGGGGGGGGCGGGGGTACAGCCCATCCATGACCATGGGCGACAAGAAGAGCCCGACCAGGTACCTGCTCCGAGCGGAGGGGGCGGAAGGGGAGGGAGGGCTGGGGGCGGGCGGGGGCCGGCGACGACTAGGCCCCGGAGCCACCCGGGGCGGGGGGAGGCGCTGCTAAGATGGAGATCCGGGGGCGGGGGGAGGCGGCGGGCGGTGGCGGCGGCGGCGGCGGCGGGAGGCGGTGTCGCTCCCGCTCGGGGCCGGCGGCCGTGCGCGCCGCAGCCATGGCGGCTCCTCCTCAGCCGCCCTCCGCCGCCGCCGCCGCCGCCGCCGCCGCCGCCACTCCTCCCAGACAAAGGGAGATTTAACCAGGTGGGGAGGGAGGGAGGGCGCGAGCTTGGGAGGGGAGAAGGAAGGAGCCGGCCCACTCCCCGCCGCCGGCCTCGGGCTGCCCCTGCGCGCCCCCTCCAGATCCGGCCCGCGGCTCCCCTCCCGGCCCCCCCAGCCCCACGCTCAAGTCCACAAGTCCGCCCGCTTCCTGCGCCCGCCGCGGCCCTTCCCGGGGCGCCGCCGCCACCGCCTGGTGTGCAAGGCTATCCGGCCCGGGCCCAGGGCTTGCAGGGTGCCAGTGGGGGCGCCCCGTTCCCTTCCTCGCTCCCTCTTCCAGTCCCCGGAAAGGGTGGGTGGGTGGTCTCTCGAGCGAAGTTTCCAGCATTGGATTCCTGCGAAATTACGACGGCTCACCCGCGCTTGTGTTTTGCTGTCTCTCCCCCGTTTTCCTGCTCCCTGCCTCTTCCCTCCCTTTCCCCCCCACTCTCCACTCCTCCGAAGGCCAAAAAGACAAGCGAAACCTGCCGCAGACGAGGGGTTTTGGGATTGTAGCGTCTGCACCTTCAGAAACAGTGCTGAAGCCTTTAAATGCAGCATCTGCGATGTGAGGAAAGGCACCTCCACCAGGTACTTGAAGATCTGTGTTACCTTTTGTTAAAGGACTTTTTTTTTTGTTTGTTTTTTAAAGTGAGGGAGAGGGTAGTGAGCCTTACTTTCTGCCCTCTTTCCAACTTGTTGATTAAGGCTTTTTTTGCATTTGGGGGTGGGTTGTGTGTGTGTTTGGGTTGAGTGTATTAAGTGTTGGGTGAAAAGCCTTGTGTTCACTAAATGATTTATGGGAGGGAATTTTCCCAGGTTTTCATCTTATTTCAAACAGACACTGGATTTATTTGACACTTGTGTCTGTTGGCTTATTGGTATTGACTGGGGAAGAGAGGAAGCAGTACTATCGCTATGGATTGTAGGACATAGACCTTTTATATTTTTGCCATGTGTAGAGTGGTTTTAATTTGCCTGTCCCGAGTTATTTTTCTCTTGTCTGAGAAATTTAGTGGGGGTAGTAAGGCTGGCTGTGCTTTTCCTGTATTGAGCTGCAAATGTCTGTTACTTTCTTGCACTGGAAAATAAATGTCGGTGTTTGATAAAGTAAGTGCATTTTGTGGGAGGCTGAGCTGTCAGTTTTGTTTTGTTTTGTTTTTTTTCCTTTGACTAGCTTATGTGGCGTGGTGATGGGGGACGATTTTGTACAATGGTGAAATGGGCAGTAACTATATGGAAGTTTGTGTTTAAAGCTCTATTATGATTGAAAGAATTCCTTTCCATTTTGATGAAGGTCGTAAACTGCATGTGATATTAAAACGAGTTGAACTACTTTAGATTTAACATTCATAAATACTTGGATAAAATGTCAAGACTGATTTTGTAGTCTTCCGGTCATGTTATAATTTGTGTCTGAAATTTGTTTCATTGACGTTAGAGTTTGAAACTGTTCTTGGTGTCGTTTAGTGAACAGGCATTGGCTTGTGTGAGACAGAATGAGTTTTTGGTGAATCCTTTAAAACATTACAGTTGATTGCCAAAAGTCTCATTTTATCAGGTACTGTTTTTGAATTGGTGACATTCCAGTATGACTGTGTAGTAGTACTTCACAGTGCCAACTGGATATTGTTCTTTGATTAGATGAATATGTCATGTTAAGATTTCATTGGTTTATTTATACCTGGGATTAAGTAGGATTATTGGGCAACCCAAAATAATCTTAACTCTGGGATTAATTGGCCTAATTATTGTTTCTGTGAATTGCACTCTTTGAATAATGAGACCTTTCAATAAAAATACTCAACTAAAAATATTACCCCATACGTTGTTTTAAGTGCATTTTTTGTATTATCATGGAATATATCTAAAGTAAAAAACACGCTCAGTAGTTTCATAGATTTTGTTTTGCTGTCTAAAATAGGGAATTCCATCAAATGGCATGAAAGTTTTTAGAAATGTATTTGTTACTTAAAGCAGTAGTGATTGTATATTATTTATGAGTAATGTTTTTTACATGTAGAATCCCTCAGAGGCCAAACCTCTTTATTGTGGTTTTGCTTTGAGTGTTACCGTAGATGGTGTTCAAGTAAATGACTAGGAAACTCCTAAGAACTTGAGAACCTTACTGGTGAAGAGAAACGTAAACCAAATTCAAAAGTTTATGTCTGATTTATTGCTGGGAATGATTATCTCATAATGAAATGCATTTCAGTTTTTAACATGCATTTTAAAAAACCTTACTCATCAATTTTTCGGAAGCACATGGAAGGTTTTGACTTTTGAAAACAGTATATATGTTTAAAGTTTTTTCAGAGCCACAGATGACAATTGAAACTTCGCTTACAAATACTGAATTATTCACAGTGAAAATATTTTAGAATCTATTCAGGAACAAGGAAAGGCATGTACTTTAAGGGTCTTCGAGTCATTTTCTGATGCCATTTAATAGGATTTGAGTACAGATTTAACAGGTATGAGGACTGAAAACTGTGTACATTCATGACACTCTTAACTGGCCACAATTTGTTTCAATTTGGTTATTGTCAATATTTTGGTGTTCTAGAGCTATTCAGAAGTCATCATTGATTGGAATACAAATAACGTTTTGGTTTTCCTACATTATGAACAGGTTTTATGTGGAGAAGTGAGTTTGACAGGTTTTCATTCTATCCTGTTTCGTGTGTTAACTGTTGGTTAATCTCTTTGTGATACTGGTTACTGCCATGTTTTTTTCTTGGGCTTGTATTTTTTTTGTACCTCAAAGGTTTGAATATGAACTTGACATTTTCTGTCTTGTGTAGTTTTAATCAGACTTGGTATTGAATGATGGCAGTAGAAAACTTGTGTTTTGAATGCTGGATAATAGGCAAATATTTGTGATGTTTAGAATAATTTGTTTCGCGGCACAGAAATTGTGTTTCATTGCTCTGAGCTGGTGTTATGTATTTTAACAATTCTAGCTAGTTGGCTAACCGGTGGTTATTTGGCAGTTTTTGATCATTCTCGTCACTGATCATCTACCAGTCAACCAAGGAAACCACCTATGACTTAGTGGTAGGCCGGTATGATAGAGAACTATATTTGCCCTTTGAGGGTAGAGTTGATACTGCTGATTTGATCGGGAAAATACTGCCATTCGTCTAAAGAACACTTATTAAATTCGTAGGATATGAAAGATGCTGCTGAAGGGATTGGAGAGAGGCGAGGGGAGTGTTAAAAGGTTGATAAACCATGTATGGGAATGACCATAATTCCAATTATAAAGGCTCTACGGAAGGACGGGTCTGGCTTAGGGAATCAGTTAGAAGGATTCCTTCTTCTCCATTTCTTTTGGACAAGGATAGTTAGTTTTTACAAAATCACCTGGCCCCATTTCACTGTTACCATGTACATCAGATATTTTTAATTCTGCAGGTGGAAGTGTTAAGGTGATTGAGAATGAAGTCTTTTTTCTTCTTTTTGGAGCAGCAGTAGAGCCGAATGAAAGATGAGATGGTCTTAAGGAATCTGTTAAGGGAAGAAGGTGACCTAGGCTGTGTGGAGGTTCAGGGGCAGCAGGAGAGATATGTATTTTAGATGTATTGTCAATATGTGTTGGGTTTCTTTGGTTCTTTGATACACTTGTTTTTCTAACTAGACTGTCTACTCTTGATGCCTTTCTGGTTATGTATATCCTTTTTTTGGAGACAGGGTCTTGCTCTGTCATCCAAGCTAGAGTGCAGTGGCTTGATCATGGCTCCCTACAGCCTCAACCTCCCTGGCTCAAGCGATTCTTCTACCTGAACCTCCTGAGTAGCTGGGACTATTGGTGTGCACCACCTTCGGCACATTTTTGTATTTTTTATGGAGACAAGGTTTCGCCTTGTTGCCCAGGCTTGTCTTGAACGCCTGACCTCAAGTGATCCTCCTGCCTTGCAGGCGTGAATGATAATTTACTTATAACACCCATTATAAGTGTGCAAATCAATGATTTCTAGTCATTTTAAAGAGTTGTGCAGCCATCACCACAACCCAGTTTTAGACCATTTCCATCATGTCAAATGGTTTCCTCATATCCATTCTGTAAGTCTTTAACGGGCAACAGGTGGTGTTTCCCTACCATGCTGATGTACTCTGAGCCTTTCAAGGTAGAAAATAAAAGAGTGTATGTTAGAATGTGTGTGGAAGGTGGCAAGTGGCTGGGGGAGAAACACTATCCATTCCTTAAGTGATAGCTAAAGTAGTATTTCCCATCCTGCTTTGCCAGTCTCAAGAAAGAGGATACCAGCTTCCAAAAGTAGAAAAAAAACTGCAAATGAATGAATGTACCCAACTGTGTTTTTGTTTTGTTTTTTTTTTCTTTGTATTTTCCACCTTCCTACAGTTCCAGCTAATGTTTTTTTGTTGTGGTTGTGGTTTTTTTTTTTTTTTTTTTTTTTTTTTTTTTTGGTAGAGACGGGGTCTTGCTGTGTTGCTCAGGTTGGTCTTGAATTCCTGGCCTCAAGGGATCCTCCTCCTTTGGCCTCGCAAAGTGCTGGGATTTGCCCACCCCCTAACTGTTGTTTTGTTAAGTTGTATTTCTCAAGGTTGGGCAGAGTAGCTTCTTAGACTTGGTGATTTAATTTTACTTTTGTGGTCTTGTTATTTCTCTGCATTCAATGTTACCTTAATTGTAAAATAAAAATTACCAAGACATTGCTGAATATAGTTGTTGATTAGTGTTCCCTTGATAGTAGTCCTGCATTTTTACTTTCAGCTGCTGCTTAATCACAGTCACTTGCAAAATTGGAAAACTTTTACTTTGGCTAATTACCGTAGGTTTAGAACTTTCTGGTCTTCAACTCCAGAAATGTATCACTGTATTGAGATCATGTTTTATTTCATCCCTGTTTATTTGAATACTGCCGCTCTGAAAAAGTTGGCTGTTTTTGGAGCTTTTGTAGACAAGTATGAGTGAGAAAATTAGGTGTAGAATAAAATTGTGTAGAAATAATTATCTTTGTAAAAAGTTGGTATTCAGGATATTGAATTGCTTCTTAGCAGCTGTTTTATATGTAATGTTTCCCTTGTTTGAGAACTTACCAGTTTTTCGCAGTTGTAACTTTGGACTGTCCATCCCCCCCTTAAATTGAGATACCCTGCAACCCAAAATCTCTTGAACAGTCATGAAGTACTTTAGAAGTTTTATGGAAAGACATGACATAGTTATGATCTTTGCTGGAATCTTCAGAAAGGCATCATCTTGTGATGCTTTTTAGGTAGAAAAACTCCCAGAATAAGATAAGATACCTGCACTGGGCAAAGCCAAGCCTCTTACTCATGTTTCCTGGTAATCCACAGCAGTGGTTTTGCTCCTTTCGTCATATTGTTTTTGTTGTAGTGTTTGTCTTTCATAAAAATTCTCCATAAAAATACGTAAAAATTACCTGTCTCCCAAATGAAACTTTATCAAACCTTTCAAGCTGAAAACTGGTACAATTTTAAGATCATTCTTACCCAGGAACAGAGTAATAATTTATTTTGTGTTTACTGTTGCATTGGACTTACTGATTTATTGGTATGACTTGATCTTATGTGTACTTGGTGACCTTAAAGTAAATTACCTGAGTAGTTGTGGTCATTTGACAAGTTTTTATTGAGCACACAGCCATTTGCGCTCTTGGTGTACAGTGGTGTAAAGACAGACCAGGTCCCTGTTCTTATGGAGCTTAAAATACTATGGACAGGAAGAGAAAGTAAACAAATGAACAGAAAAATAAGAATTTCAGCTAGCAACAAGTGCTATGAAGAATTTAGAACAGGATAAGGAACTACACAGAGTGATGAGAACTGGGTGGAGTGACTGCTTTATAGACAGTGTTGAGATAATGCATTTACTTTTTTAGGAAAAAGTAAGGCTACTTCCTTTTGGAGCCAGGGATAATTCTTAAGTAGGTTTACCTGTGCCATTGGTTGGGGGGACGGACAGCTTTTAGATTTGGAGCCCTTGTGCATAGGCTACTAAACTTGTAAACTTAGTTGCATGTTGTAGACTAAGCCCAGGCCAGCTAATTTACTAGTATTTGTATTAGTCATTAAGGTGGAAGATTATGAATGGATTCACTTACATATTATTTATTCATGTGGCATATATTTGTTGTGTATTTCAGTAAGTGCTGAAGAAAATTCTAAGATTAAGAAAAACTTTCTCAAGTAGCTGTAGTTTGCCAAAATAGTTATTAGAACTAATTCAGTTCATTAGTACTTTCAGTAAATAGTAGGTCTCTCGTGTCCTAAATGACTTGAGCTAATACATTCTACAGTCTTTCTGGCCCTTGTTCTCTCTTTTGCCTCATTACCCATGCTTTTTCTCTTTGTGGCATCTTTTGTGTTACTTTTCATAACTAGTACTCCCACTTCCCTTTTTACCTGTAGATACAAACTTTTTCTACTGTAGCATACACAGAAGTGCACAAGTAAGTATAAGGATTTGATAAACTTTTGCAAAATGAGCACACCTTTGCAACTAGCACCCAGGTAGATTTTTTTTTTTTTTTTTTTTTGGGAGACAGGTTTCTGGCTCTGTTGCCCAGGCTAGAGTGCAGTGGTGTGAGCACAGCTCACTGTAGCCCCAACTTTGGGGCCCAGGTGATCCTCTTACCTCAACCTTCTGAGTAGTTGGGACCATAGACATGTGTCACCATGCCTGGCACATTTTTAAGAGCTTTTTTTTTTTTTTTTTTTTTTTCTGAGACAGGGTCTCCCTGTGTTGCCTAGGCTAGTCTCGAATTTCTGGGCTCAAGCGATCCTCCTGCCTCAGCCTCCCAGAGAGGAGTTATTATAGGCATGAGCCACTGTGCTGGCTTGCACCTAGATTCTTAATCAGATTCTTAAAGAGAACCTTACTAGAACATTACTGGAAGCCCCTTGTACATTGTCCCCTGTGGACCACCTCCCCCACCCCCATCCTGTCTTTTAATAGTAGAGATCAGTTGTGCTTGTTTTTGAACTTTCTGCAAGTGGAGTATACTATGAATACAGTACACAGTAAGTACTGTATGTACCACTGTGTATATATGTATATACAGTATACTCCACAGTGAGTGAAACAAGCCAGACTCAGAAGTGTATATACTGTATGTACCACTTTGCTTAGTAGCCACAGTGTACGCACTGTGGTACATACATATACTTCTGAATCTGGCTTGTTTTACTCATGGTCAGGTGTGCAGGATTCATTCATGTTGTTGTGTGCAGTTCTTGCTTATTTTACCAGTGCTATTCTATCCTAAGAATATCTTAGGCATTCAACTCTGCATGCAGACCCTTCCTTACACGTTCTAGAGGGAGGACCTGTCCTCACCCTGTGTTTATTACCCACATACTTGAACAGCTGTCTCCTCCAGGCATCATTATGCAAAAGGAATGAAACCCGGTGTGTACAACTTTCTAGAGGACGTAAAAGGAGTCAGCTTTTGCCTCTCATCACTAGTATTGTTTATCAGTCATTTCTTTTTCGAGGCATTGGTTGAATAAATGGGAAAATTCCTGCTTTCAAGGAACTTAGCAGACCTGTTGACAGATGAGACCATAAGAGGAAAGCCAGTGAAGCACCCAGTGATGTGAACGCTATGGTAGACATGGAATGAGCAGGTACATAATAGAGACTGCAAGTGCTTTTTAGAAGTTAGAGATTCAGGCCGGGTGCGGTGGCTCAAGCCTGTAATCCCAGCACTTTGGGAGGCCGAGATGGGCGGATCACGAGGTCAGGAGATCGAGACCATCCTGGCGAACACAGTGAAACCCCGTCTCTACTAAGAAATACAAAAAATAGCCGGGCGAGATGGCGGGCGCCTGTAGTCCCAGCTACTCGGGAGGCTGAGGCCGGAGAATGGCATGAACCCGGGAGGCGGAGCTTGCAGTGAGCTGAGATCCGGCCACTGCACTCCAGCCTGGGCTACAGAGCGAGACTCCGTCTCAAAAAAAAAAAAAAAAAAAAAAGAAGTTAGAGATTCATTCTCTGGGGCTTCATCGGGAAAATCCTCACTGAATCTGGGATCTAAACTGGGCCTTATGATTCTTGGATGTAGGGTTTATTGTATAGGTTAATACAAGTTACTTATTAATAGTTGTTTGCCCACTTCCCTATTGACTATCTTCAGGTGACAACATCCACATCTTCCCACATCTCCCCAGGAGCTGGTGATTCCCAGATACTATTCGTTAACTAGCGTCACCACTCCCATGCATACACAGTACAAACAAATCCAGCTGCTCCCTGGCATCTCTACTTGACAACTTAAAGGCAGTTCAGATCCCACAGGGTGAAAAGCTGAATTCATCTGTCAGAGTGTTTTCTAAAATCCCAAATTGATTATGTCCCATTCCTGTTTAAAGTGATCTCCTGATTCTCACTGCCTTTTGGATAAAATCCAATCCTAAGTATCATAAGGGGCTTGTGATTTGGTCCTTTTCTGTGTTGTTCTTTAGAATTTCTGGAAGCAGCCTATCATCGCTCCATCTGCCCTCCATACACACCGTTTGTGTGTGTTATGCCAAACTGCTTGGTGTTTTCCAGTAGTGGACCATGATATCTCACTTCCTTACCTTACCTTCTTATACTTTTCCTCTGTGTCTTCTTCTGAAATGCTGCTTCGTTTTGTCCAGGCCGACTCCTGTTTGTCCTTCCATGTGTCTCAGGAAGCCTTTCCATTCCCCTCCAGTCATTCATACCTCTGTCATAACACATAGACTGTGTTTTTTATTTGATTTCCAATCTGCCTCTGTTAGGTTGTCACCTTTTTTGAGGGCAAGACCTTTTTGTTGCATAGCTTTAGTTTACTGTGTCTGTTACAATGCCTGGCATTTGGTAGTGGTTGAGTAAATATATGCAGAATAAATGAAGACTGGGAGAAGGAGTTCCAGTTAAGAGTTCTAATAAATAACTGTTTTTTCAAAGTCTTGGGGCTTTCATCTTGTGTGTTGAAAGTTACTGGATTAGGGGAAAGTTGTCTTTATGAAGTGTGCCCTTAAAACTAGTTTTCCTGTTTTTCTGTTGCAGTTCCCACCCCCCATAGCCCCCCAAAAAACAAGTACTATAAGTTAAACATGGAACTGTAGTCTTGGAGGCTGTAGGCAATGCATTTAAAGTACTTCTGGAGTGGTTTTGAGCTTCAGAGCATTGACACACTTCCCTAAATAACTGTGACAATTCTATTTGCTGTTGCCCATTGGTGATTTCAGTGGCCAGTAGTCATATTGGAAAGTCTGATAATAAAGCAGGGGATCAGTCATGTGGTGCCAAACCAGTTGTGGGGAATAAAAAATAAGATGTGATAAGCAACTACATTTCCATTTGTAAACTGGCATCTACGGCAGTTTAAAAATGGTGGCAAAACCATTCTGAGTATTGTTGCAAATGTTACGTTGTCTGTTCTGCCATGTTAATATACCTTTAAGTTGATAGTTGCATCTTGTACCCTTGGTAGTCATACTTTGTACGTTGTGTATACCACTATCCTCTTGAGTAATTTGGATTAATTAGTTTGGTTAGATTGAAGTCTTGACTCATTCACTTCACTCATTTATTTAGCTGTATTTTCAGTTCCATGCAGTGAGTGACACAGACTATGGTGCCAAAAAGGAATTCTCAGTAAGGGCAATGCACATAAATTACTGTGTTACTCAGAAATCATGAATAGTTGAAATCACAAGGTAAATGGTGAAAATTTTGTTTTCAAATAGGATTAGATATGACTTTCTTCCCTCCTTTCTTCCCTCTGTCAATTTAGAAAATCTACTTAAATTATCCTGTGGTTGGGAAAAGAAACTAGTGGAAGGAATATGTTTAAAAAACCTCTTTATTAAAATGTATTGAAAATATTTTTCTCTACAATTTAAGAGCATTAGCAAATACAACCTAGGATGAAACTTTAATAGCCTTTGAGAGGGACGAGAAATGAAATTAAGGGTGATATATGATGCCAGTATCATTGATGTATTGGGTCTCATAATACATACAATGCATGGTAGTTAGTCATAGGGAGAAAACAAACCTGGTGACTGGTTTTTAAGAACAAATCAGATTTCTTGTGTATCTATGTGGTTTAACTGTTCTTGTCCTTCTTTTACAAAGAACCTTAAACCTTAAACAGGTTTAATATCATAAGTGCTACAAAAATAGTCAAGATTGTAATAATTAGGAATCTCGCTCAAACTACCTTAGGTCAAAAAAGCCAAAAATGTACTGGCCACGTAGCCAATGAGAGAAGGTTGATGTTTGAACTCAGGGAAACGGGAAGAACTGCAAGAATCAGGACTCCTGTCACTTGACTAGTCCCTAGATTAAAACAGAAAAACAAATAAACCAAGCTCATCCATCATCCCGCTATTCAGAATTATTTATTGAGCAGTTTGTTCATTGGACCTCACATACTTGAGTAACTACGGTTTTCCAGGTACTTTGCTTTTATAATGATATTTCATTGAATTTTCAAAATGATGATTCCCTGTGGGAGTGGGAGAATTATGCTATGTGTTATATGAAACAAATTGAGTTTGATTTTTAAAGGCATGTATTCTGGCTTGTTGGTTGATAGAGTTCATTTTGGTTTCTTCTTCTAAGGGAAAAGTTTTATGAACACTTAATGGTTTTAGAGTTCTAATTGTAGAAAATAAAGATAAAATCTAGATTTCTTTCAGGATTATTTTCATTTTGGGAAGAACCAAAACATTGGATTCTTTTTTCTTTTTTCTTTTTTTTTTTTTTTGAGACGGAGTCTCGCTCTGTCGCCCAGGCTGGGGTGCAGTGGCCGGATCTCAGCTCACTGCAAGCTCCGCCTCCCGGGTTCCCACCATTCTCCTGCCTCAGCCTCCCGAGTAGCTGGGACTACAGGCGCCCACCACCTCGCCCGGCTAGTTTTTTGTAATTTTTAGTAGAGACGGGGTTTCACCATGTTAGCCAGGATGGTCTCGATCTCCTGAGCTCGTGATCCGCCCGTCTCGGCCTCCCAAAGTGCTGGGATTACAGGCTTGAGCCACTGCGCCCGGCCCAAAACATTGGATTCTTATAGTATAGTTAACTTTGCCCAAATCTTCCATTAAAGAATAATTATGTATACAAGGGAACTCAGACTTAATATTTTTCTTCTAAATTTGTTTAGAGTGCTGGTTCTCAAACTTTTAGCATGTTATCAGAATCACTTGGAAGCCTTCTTCAACACATTGCTGGGTCCCATTCCCAGAGGTTCAAAAAATTAGATGTTGGAGTTTTTTGTTGAGACGGAGTCTCGCTCTGTCGCCCAGACTGGAGTGCAGTGGGGTGATTTTGGCTCATTGCAACCTCCACCTCCTGGTTCAAGGGATTCTCCTGCCTCAGTTTCCCGAGTAGCTGGGACTACCGGCACCTGCCACCGCGCCTGGCTACTTTTTTGTGTTTTTAGTAGAGACTGGGTTTCACCTTGTTAGCCAGGATGGTCTCGATCTCCTGACCTCGTGCTCCGCCCGCCTCATCCTCCCAAAGTGCTGGGATTACAGGCGTGAGCAACCGCGACCTGCCGATGTTGGCATTTTCAAAGTAAACTTAAGTGGTCAGCATTTATAGGAACCATGTTTTTGGCATTTGAGGTGATTCCTTAATTGATGAAAACATTGTGCAAAGTATAGGCGTGTTTATAAATTAGGGAACCATATCAATTAAATTCGTATCTTTTTGCATTCTAAAATCATCTATCTTGCATTATTAGCATTTAGGGTTGGATTTCAGATACGTTTTAAAAAAAATCTCATTTCTGGCTGGAATGTGGTGGCTCATGCCTGTTATTCCAGCACTTTGGGAACCTGAAGCAGGAGGCTTGCTCACAGTCAGGAGTTTGAGACTAGCCTGGGCAACAAAGTGAGAACCTGTCTTTACAAAAATAAAATTAGCTGGGCATGGTGGTGCACACCTCTAATTCCAGCTACTTGGGAGACTGAGTCAGGAGGATCCCTTGATCTCAGGAGTTCGAGGCTACAGTCATCTATGATTGTGCTCCTACACTCCAGCCTGGACCACAGAGCAAGACCTGGTCTCAAGAAAAAAAAAAAATCCTATTTTTTTTTTTTGTGTGTGTGTTGCACAGTAGAGAGATGGAACCAGGTCTTATAATCAGTAAACAATATTCCAGTAAAAAGCCAGCAAAGAATGCAAATAAGTAATAAAAGAACTACAAATTAAGCCAGTAAATATGAAAAATGTATAGCCTTCCCATTACTCAAAGAAATACAAAATAAGATAACCATTTTTTTGGCAAATCAAGTTTTAAAGACTAAAAAAAAAAAACTTTAGTGAGACTGAGAGATAGGCATTCTTACAGACTCTTTGTGAGTATGGGAGTTGATTTACATTTTCTGGATGCCAGTATGGCAGTTGGTATGAAATGCCTTTAAAATACTTGTACCCTGTGATCCAGCAATATAACTTCTAGGAATTTGTTTGACCTGCACATAAAAATTTCTGTTAGGAATTACATCATTATTAATAGCAAAAAATTGAAAATGACCTTAATAGGGATCATTAGGGAATTGCCAGAAATGTGGAACCACCATGATGGAATATTTTGCGGCTATTAAAAATGTTTTGTAGGTTTTCATGCCTGTCTTTTTTTAAAAAAAAAGTTTTCAGATCTGCCACACACTGCTGGCAAGAATGTAAAATGGTACATTCCACTTTGGAAAATAGTTTGGCAGTTTCTTACAAAATGAAACATATACTTACCATATGACCTAGCAGTTGCCTCCTGAACAGTTATCCCAGAGAAATGAAAACTAATGTTCACAAAAAACCTGCCCACAGCTTTGTTTGTAATAGCCCAAAACTAGAAAAAACGCATGTGTTCTTCAGTAGGCGAATGGTACCTTCATACCATGGAATACTATTCAGCAACAAAAAGGAACAAACTATGGATACATAGAATAACTTGGGTGGACTCCTGGGGCTTTATGCTAAGTGAAAAAAGCCAATCTTAAAAGGTCTCTTACTATAGGATGCCATTAACATTCTTGAAATGACAGAATTATAGAGATAAGAGAACATATTAGTGGTTGCCAGGAGTTAGGACTAGTGGTGGGAGGGAGGGAGATGGATATAACTGTAAAAGGGCAGCAAGAGAAGATCTTTGTGGTGATGAAGTAGGTCTGTATCTTGATTGTGGTGGTAGTTACACGAATCTAAAGGTGATAAAGGGGACATGCATAACTACCAGTGTCAATTTCCTGGTTTTATCATTGTGCTATCATCAAGAAGGTGCACATGTTGGGAAACTGGGTGGAGATTACATGGGACCTCTGTGTACTGTTTTTGCAGCTTCCTGTGAATTTGTAATTATTTTCAAAATGGCTAAAAATGTTGAGAATATGTGATGAAGGAAAAGGTTCATAATCAGTAAAAGTTACAAAATGATAAAATTATATGAAACAAATATTTCATACCATTCATCTTAATACATATGCCTGGAGGGAATGACTGATAAAAACCTTAACTCTGAGATGATGGATTCTCTTTTGTATTTCTGTAGTGTATGTGTAGATGAGTCTGTATCACTTTCATAGTTGGAAGAAAGCAATTTTCCTAATAGGAAATTTTTAGAATTAATCTGGAATATTTAAGTGACAATGTGTTTTTACATTAAGGGATTAAAATTTTTATTGGGCACACTACTAACTTAGTATTAAAACAGCTGTTAAGATTGGAAAGTATCTGAATGTATTCTTTAAAATGTATTTGTAAATTTAAAATTATTTTGTACTCTTCATATGTATTGTAAGACATATTATGTGATGTTCTAAATCAGTGCTATCCAAAATATATTGTAAGCCACATGTAATTTTAAACTTTCTAGTAGTCACAGGAAGAAAGTAAATTAAACAAGTGATATTAATTTAAGAATATGTTTTATTGAACCAATTATATCCAGAGTGTTATTTTAACATGTAATCGGTATAAAATTACAGTGAGATAGTTTACATTCTTTTTTTCAAACAAAGTTTTTAAAATCTGGTGTACATTTTAGGTTTACAGCAAAGTTTGGTTTAGACCACATTTCAAGTGCTCAGCCACCTGTGGCTAGTGGGTACCATATTGAAGAAGAGGATGAGTAGTTGGAAGTGAGGGCTTTGATGTCAGACCCAAGTTTGAGTAACAGCAGCTCTGCCATTTGCTCACCTTGTGACCTTGGGTATGTTACATGAACCTGTGCTTTTGTTTTTCATTTATAAGATAGGGATAATAACTTCTCCATAGTGGTATTGTAAGGATTAAATGAGTCAGTGTAGGTAGCATGCTTGGCACAGGACTGGGCACAGAATATGTACTATAAGTAGTATATGTTATACAGTGGTAATTTTTAAAATTCCAATATATTGTGTACTGAATTGAATGACTAACCATTCTAAAAGTGTGACTGATTTCTTAACAGTAGTAGTGAGTAAATATATAAGCAGTTCATGAAATAATCTTTACTTTTTACAATTAAAGTTTTGGGTCCTTTTAAGTTATGACTGATCGAATGGACAAATGTTTAGTACTCATGTGCAAAATATGGTACCAGCCACTTGAACATTTAGAAGGTAGGTCTTGGCCGGGCGCGGTGGCTCAAGCCTGTAATCCCAGCGCTTTGGGAGGCCGAGGCGGGTGGATCATGAGGTCAGGAGATCGAGACTATCCTGGCTAACATGGTGAAACACCGTCTCTACTAAAAATACAAAAAACTAGCCGGGCGTGGTGGCGGGCGCCTGTAGTCTCAGCTACTTGGGAGGCTGAGGCGGGAGAATGGCGTGAACCCGGGAGGCGGAGCTTGCAGTGAGCCGAGATCACGCCACTGCACTCCAGCCTGGGAGACACAGCGAGACTCCGTCTCAAAAAAAAAAAAAAAAAAAGAAGGTAGGTCTTAAGATGGTATCCTCAGATAGTGTATATTTACGTAAGTACTTTACATTTCGCCTGCCACTTTTGTGTCTTTTTTTTTCAATGTA